>NW_027672027.1:0-29985 GCF_964165515.1 Mesoplodon bidens | reverse complement strand
CACAGTGCCCTGGAAGTTTTCGCCATTGACCTTCTCTCAGCGGCACTGAGGAAATAGCCCGCTTAGAACGAACGCCTTCTGGCACCTCGGTTGGAAAGTCGCTCTACTCACGGAGAGAGTCAGCTTGCAGTGCAGCGGCAACTAAAGCAGAGTTCTTCAGGCAACACATCGGTCGTTTGGAAGAGGCAGACGCTTACATGCCTAAAGGGAGCCTGCCTTGGTTGTGGCCGTTTGCTCCGCTCCGAACACCCTGCGTAAACACGCTGATCCAGGGAAGGGCCCTTTGTGTACCTTGTGTTGCTCGTGCCTTGGTGAAGCCCCAGGTGACGTTTGCCGCCCGCCGGGCTGGAAGTGCGGGCCTGAAGGCACAGTTTGAAAGTTCCCTCCATCGGTCCTTGAATGACATGGAGAGACACCCTCTCTGACGGGCCTCTCGTCACGGTAGGCACGGCTCTGGGAAGGAAATGAGTGCTCTCTCGTAAAACACGGTGCGTCCAGGGCCTGCTTGGGAGCTCAGGCCGCTCTGCTCTAGACCTACCCGGAGACCGAACGTCAGCCCCTGCCTCGAGGAAAGTCGCTCTATTGCCCAGCTGAAGCGGAGGCATGCAGCACTTTCCAAGAGGCCTTGGTTGCGCTTCTGCTTTCTCTTCTTGCTAGTGCGCCGTTCTAGAGCCCAGGACACCCAGGGCCCTGGCGTTTGCACCCGAGGCCCTGCCAGACCACTGAATACCGGCAGGCTCCCCTGGCCTGCTCAGCGGCATCCGGGCCCGGCAGCCCTTCCCAGTCACTCCGTGTATGCCGAGTGTAGGGCCACGCACTGCACACCTCCTTGGCGAGAGCTAGATTTCCTCGGCACGGCAACAGCTCCAGGGAAACTCTTCTCTCACGGGCCACTCGTCAAGGAACCCTGCCTCATTGCCCTTGTCTGAGCTGCACTTAGGGAAACCATCTGCTTCGCAGGCCTTCCAGGAACCCTTAGCCGAGGGCATCATACCTGCAGGAGAAAGTCGGCTTGCGTTTCCAATGCCACGGAAGTACAGTGCTTCCTCTTACCCTGCAGGCCTTTGGTAGAGGCTAAGGCCCGATAGAGCCTACCTAGAGGGTTCCTTGGATGAGGGAGTTGGCTACATGCAGGGCACCCTGTGAAGAAAGGAGGACTCAGGGCAGGAGCGAGGGCGTAGCTAGGGTCCTTGTGCCCTTAGAAGAAATCCCAAGGGAGTGGTCTACGTGTGCACTGGAAGTGGGGGGCCGGGGGGCAGAAACCTTGCATTCCCATTTTGAAAGCTCCATTCACGCTGCCTTGGCGCTCCCTCCCTGTATAACCCCGTTTCTGAGGGGCCTCTAGGCGCGGGAGGCAGGGCTCGGGGAAGAGAAGGAATCTTTCTCTCAGTTCTCAGGGGGCCTCCGGCGCCGTGCTGGGAGCTCATCCTGTCAGGCTGTAGGAAGGACTACAGGGAACGTCCACGAGAGGGCATGCCTCGAGGAAGCCTTTGAGTCGCCCTGCCTGGAACGGAGCACACAGCAGCAAGCTCTTGGAGGTCTTAGTCACTCTAGTGCTTTATTTGAACGGTGCTGCCCGTCTCAGGACTCCTAGGCGCTTTGGGTGTGCACCCTTTTCCTTGCTAAAACCCCCTGCCCCTGTGAGCATGCTGTGCCACACCCAGGCCTCTAGGGCTTTCGGGGAGGGGACTACTGTGTCTGCCGAAGGAAGGACTACAACCAGCGCTTTTAAAGGGGACGGCTACGATTCCTCGGCACTCCAACAGCATCAGGAACGCGTTTCTAGCCGCTCCACAGTGCCCTGGAAGTTTTCGCCATTGACCTTCTCTCAGCGGCACTGAGGAAATAGCCCGCTTAGAACGAACGCCTTCTGGCACCTCGGTTGGAAAGTCGCTCTACTCACGGAGAGAGTCAGCTTGCAGTGCAGCGGCAACTAAAGCAGAGTTCTTCAGGCAACACATCGGTCGTTTGGAAGAGGCAGACGCTTACATGCCTAAAGGGAGCCTGCCTTGGTTGTGGCCGTTTGCTCCGCTCCGAACACCCTGCGTAAACACGCTGATCCAGGGAAGGGCCCTTTGTGTACCTTGTGTTGCTCGTGCCTTGGTGAAGCCCCAGGTGACGTTTGCCGCCTGCCGGGCTGGAAGTGCGGGCCTGAAGGCACAGTTTGAAAGTTCCCTCCATCGGTCCTTGAATGACATGGAGAGACACCCTCTCTGACGGGCCTCTCGTCACGGTAGGCACGGCTCTGGGAAGGAAATGAGTGCTCTCTCGTAAAACACGGTGCGTCCAGGGCCTGCTTGGGAGCTCAGGCCGCTCTGCTCTAGACCTACCCGGAGACCGAACGTCAGCCCCTGCCTCGAGGAAAGTCGCTCTATTGCCCAGCTGAAGCGGAGGCATGCAGCACTTTCCAAGAGGCCTTGGTTGCGCTTCTGCTTTCTCTTCTTGCTAGTGCGCCGTTCTAGAGCCCAGGACACCCAGGGCCCTGGCGTTTGCACCCGAGGCCCTGCCAGACCACTGAATACCGGCAGGCTCCCCTGGCCTGCTCAGCGGCATCCGGGCCCGGCAGCCCTTCCCAGTCACTCCGTGTATGCCGAGTGTAGGGCCACGCACTGCACACCTCCTTGGCGAGAGCTAGATTTCCTCGGCACGGCAACAGCTCCAGGGAAACTCTTCTCTCACGGGCCACTCGTCAAGGAACCCTGCCTCATTGCCCTTGTCTGAGCTGCACTTAGGGAAACCATCTGCTTCGCAGGCCTTCCAGGAACCCTTAGCCGAGGGCATCATACCTGCAGGAGAAAGTCGGCTTGCGTTTCCAATGCCACGGAAGTACAGTGCTTCCTCTTACCCTGCAGGCCTTTGGTAGAGGCTAAGGCCCGATAGAGCCTACCTAGAGGGTTCCTTGGATGAGGGAGTTGGCTACATGCAGGGCACCCTGTGAAGAAAGGAGGACTCAGGGCAGGAGCGAGTGCGTAGCTAGGGTCCTTGTGCCCTTAGAAGAAATCCCAAGGGAGTGGTCTACGTGTGCACTGGAAGTGGGGGGCCGGGGGGCAGAAACCTTGCATTCCCATTTTGAAAGCTCCATTCACGCTGCCTTGGCCCTCCCTCCCTGTATAACCCCGTTTCTGAGGGGCCTCTAGGCGCGGGAGGCAGGGCTCGGGGAAGAGAAGGAATCTTTCTCTCAGTTCTCAAGGGGCCTCCGGCGCCGTGCTGGGAGCTCATCCTGTCAGGCTGTAGGAAGGACTACAGGGAACGTCCACGAGAGGGCATGCCTCGAGGAAGCCTTTGAGTCGCCCTGCCTGGAACGGAGCACACAGCAGCAAGCTCTTGGAGGTCTTAGTCACTCTAGTGCTTTATTTGAACGGTGCTGCCCGTCTCAGGACTCCTAGGCGCTTTGGGTGTGCACCCTTTTCCTTGCTAAAACCCCCTGCCCCTGTGAGCATGCTGTGCCACACCCAGGCCTCTAGGGCTTTCGGGGAGGGGACTACTGTGTCTGCCGAAGGAAGGACTACAACCATCGCTTTTAAAGGGGACGGCTACGATTCCTCGGCACTCCAACAGCATCAGGAACGCGTTTCTAGCCGCTCCACAGTGCCCTGGAAGTTTTCGCCATTGACCTTCTCTCAGCGGCACTGAGGAAATAGCCCGCTTAGAACGAACGCCTTCTGGCACCTCGGTTGGAAAGTCGCTCTACTCACGGAGAGAGTCAGCTTGCAGTGCAGCGGCAACTAAAGCAGAGTTCTTCAGGCAACACATCGGTCGTTTGGAAGAGGCAGACGCTTACATGCCTAAAGGGAGCCTGCCTTGGTTGTGGCCGTTTGCTCCGCTCCGAACACCCTGCGTAAACACGCTGATCCAGGGAAGGGCCCTTTGTGTACCTTGTGTTGCTCGTGCCTTGGTGAAGCCCCAGGTGACGTTTGCCGCCCGCCGGGCTGGAAGTGCGGGCCTGAAGGCACAGTTTGAAAGTTCCCTCCATCGGTCCTTGAATGACATGGAGAGACACCCTCTCTGACGGGCCTCTCGTCACGGTAGGCACGGCTCTGGGAAGGAAATGAGTGCTCTCTCGTAAAACACGGTGCGTCCAGGGCCTGCTTGGGAGCTCAGGCCGCTCTGCTCTAGACCTACCCGGAGACCGAACGTCAGCCCCTGCCTCGAGGAAAGTCGCTCTATTGCCCAGCTGAAGCGGAGGCATGCAGCACTTTCCAAGAGGCCTTGGTTGCGCTTCTGCTTTCTCTTCTTGCTAGTGCGCCGTTCTAGAGCCCAGGACACCCAGGGCCCTGGCGTTTGCACCCGAGGCCCTGCCAGACCACTGAATACCGGCAGGCTCCCCTGGCCTGCTCAGCGGCATCCGGGCCCGGCAGCCCTTCCCAGTCACTCCGTGTATGCCGAGTGTAGGGCCACGCACTGCACACCTCCTTGGCGAGAGCTAGATTTCCTCGGCACGGCAACAGCTCCAGGGAAACTCTTCTCTCACGGGCCACTCGTCAAGGAACCCTGCCTCATTGCCCTTGTCTGAGCTGCACTTAGGGAAACCATCTGCTTCGCAGGCCTTCCAGGAACCCTTAGCCGAGGGCATCATACCTGCAGGAGAAAGTCGGCTTGCGTTTCCAATGCCACGGAAGTACAGTGCTTCCTCTTACCCTGCAGGCCTTTGGTAGAGGCTAAGGCCCGATAGAGCCTACCTAGAGGGTTCCTTGGATGAGGGAGTTGGCTACATGCAGGGCACCCTGTGAAGAAAGGAGGACTCAGGGCAGGAGCGAGGGCGTAGCTAGGGTCCTTGTGGCCTTAGAAGAAATCCCAAGGGAGTGGTCTACGTGTGCACTGGAAGTGGGGGGCCGGGGGGCAGAAACCTTGCATTCCCATTTTGAAAGCTCCATTCACGCTGCCTTGGCGCTCCCTCCCTGTATAACCCCGTTTCTGAGGGGCCTCTAGGCGCGGGAGGCAGGGCTCGGGGAAGAGAAGGAATCTTTCTCTCAGTTCTCAGGGGGCCTCCGGCGCCGTGCTGGGAGCTCATCCTGTCAGGCTGTAGGAAGGACTACAGGGAACGTCCACGAGAGGGCATGCCTCGAGGAAGCCTTTGAGTCGCCCTGCCTGGAACGGAGCACACAGCAGCAAGCTCTTGGAGGTCTTAGTCACTCTAGTGCTTTATTTGAACGGTGCTGCCCGTCTCAGGACTCCTAGGCGCTTTGGGTGTGCACCCTTTTCCTTGCTAAAACCCCCTGCCCCTGTGAGCATGCTGTGCCACACCCAGGCCTCTAGGGCTTTCGGGGAGGGGACTACTGTGTCTGCCGAAGGAAGGACTACAACCAGCGCTTTTAAAGGGGACGGCTACGATTCCTCGGCACTCCAACAGCATCAGGAACGCGTTTCTAGCCGCTCCACAGTGCCCTGGAAGTTTTCGCCATTGACCTTCTCTCAGCGGCACTGAGGAAATAGCCCGCTTAGAACGAACGCCTTCTGGCACCTCGGTTGGAAAGTCGCTCTACTCACGGAGAGAGTCAGCTTGCAGTGCAGCGGCAACTAAAGCAGAGTTCTTCAGGCAACACATCGGTCGTTTGGAAGAGGCAGACGCTTACATGCCTAAAGGGAGCCTGCCTTGGTTGTGGCCGTTTGCTCCGCTCCGAACACCCTGCGTAAACACGCTGATCCAGGGAAGGGCCCTTTGTGTACCTTGTGTTGCTCGTGCCTTGGTGAAGCCCCAGGTGACGTTTGCCGCCTGCCGGGCTGGAAGTGCGGGCCTGAAGGCACAGTTTGAAAGTTCCCTCCATCGGTCCTTGAATGACATGGAGAGACACCCTCTCTGACGGGCCTCTCGTCACGGTAGGCACGGCTCTGGGAAGGAAATGAGTGCTCTCTCGTAAAACACGGTGCGTCCAGGGCCTGCTTGGGAGCTCAGGCCGCTCTGCTCTAGACCTACCCGGAGACCGAACGTCAGCCCCTGCCTCGAGGAAAGTCGCTCTATTGCCCAGCTGAAGCGGAGGCATGCAGCACTTTCCAAGAGGCCTTGGTTGCGCTTCTGCTTTCTCTTCTTGCTAGTGCGCCGTTCTAGAGCCCAGGACACCCAGGGCCCTGGCGTTTGCACCCGAGGCCCTGCCAGACCACTGAATACCGGCAGGCTCCCCTGGCCTGCTCAGCGGCATCCGGGCCCGGCAGCCCTTCCCAGTCACTCCGTGTATGCCGAGTGTAGGGCCACGCACTGCACACCTCCTTGGCGAGAGCTAGATTTCCTCGGCACGGCAACAGCTCCAGGGAAACTCTTCTCTCACGGGCCACTCGTCAAGGAACCCTGCCTCATTGCCCTTGTCTGAGCTGCACTTAGGGAAACCATCTGCTTCGCAGGCCTTCCAGGAACCCTTAGCCGAGGGCATCATACCTGCAGGAGAAAGTCGGCTTGCGTTTCCAATGCCACGGAAGTACAGTGCTTCCTCTTACCCTGCAGGCCTTTGGTAGAGGCTAAGGCCCGATAGAGCCTACCTAGAGGGTTCCTTGGATGAGGGAGTTGGCTACATGCAGGGCACCCTGTGAAGCAAGGAGGACTCAGGGCAGGAGCGAGTGCGTAGCTAGGGTCCTTGTGCCCTTAGAAGAAATCCCAAGGGAGTGGTCTACGTGTGCACTGGAAGTGGGGGGCCGGGGGGCAGAAACCTTGCATTCCCATTTTGAAAGCTCCATTCACGCTGCCTTGGCCCTCCCTCCCTGTATAACCCCGTTTCTGAGGGGCCTCTAGGCGCGGGAGGCAGGGCTCGGGGAAGAGAAGGAATCTTTCTCTCAGTTCTCAGGGGGCCTCCGGCGCCGTGCTGGGAGCTCATCCTGTCAGGCTGTAGGAAGGACTACAGGGAACGTCCACGAGAGGGCATGCCTCGAGGAAGCCTTTGAGTCGCCCTGCCTGGAACGGAGCACACAGCAGCAAGCTCTTGGAGGTCTTAGTCACTCTAGTGCTTTATTTGAACGGTGCTGCCCGTCTCAGGACTCCTAGGCGCTTTGGGTGTGCACCCTTTTCCTTGCTAAAACCCCCTGCCCCTGTGAGCATGCTGTGCCACACCCAGGCCTCTAGGGCTTTCAGCGAGGGGACTACTGTGTCTGCCGAAGGAAGGACTACAACCAGCGCTTTTAAAGGGGACGGCTACGATTCCTCGGCACTCCAACAGCATCAGGAACGCGTTTCTAGCCGCTCCACAGTGCCCTGGAAGTTTTCGCCATTGACCTTCTCTCAGCGGCACTGAGGAAATAGCCCGCTTAGAACGAACGCCTTCTGGCACCTCGGTTGGAAAGTCGCTCTACTCACGGAGAGAGTCAGCTTGCAGTGCAGCGGCAACTAAAGCAGAGTTCTTCAGGCAACACATCGGTCGTTTGGAAGAGGCAGACGCTTACATGCCTAAAGGGAGCCTGCCTTGGTTGTGGCCGTTTGCTCCGCTCCGAACACCCTGCGTAAACACGCTGATCCAGGGAAGGGCCCTTTGTGTACCTTGTGTTGCTCGTGCCTTGGTGAAGCCCCAGGTGACGTTTGCCGCCCGCCGGGCTGGAAGTGCGGGCCTGAAGGCACAGTTTGAAAGTTCCCTCCATCGGTCCTTGAATGACATGGAGAGACACCCTCTCTGACGGGCCTCTCGTCACGGTAGGCACGGCTCTGGGAAGGAAATGAGTGCTCTCTCGTAAAACACGGTGCGTCCAGGGCCTGCTTGGGAGCTCAGGCCGCTCTGCTCTAGACCTACCCGGAGACCGAACGTCAGCCCCTGCCTCGAGGAAAGTCGCTCTATTGCCCAGCTGAAGCGGAGGCATGCAGCACTTTCCAAGAGGCCTTGGTTGCGCTTCTGCTTTCTCTTCTTGCTAGTGCGCCGTTCTAGAGCCCAGGACACCCAGGGCCCTGGCGTTTGCACCCGAGGCCCTGCCAGACCACTGAATACCGGCAGGCTCCCCTGGCCTGCTCAGCGGCATCCGGGCCCGGCAGCCCTTCCCAGTCACTCCGTGTATGCCGAGTGTAGGGCCACGCACTGCACACCTCCTTGGCGAGAGCTAGATTTCCTCGGCACGGCAACAGCTCCAGGGAAACTCTTCTCTCACGGGCCACTCGTCAAGGAACCCTGCCTCATTGCCCTTGTCTGAGCTGCACTTAGGGAAACCATCTGCTTCGCAGGCCTTCCAGGAACCCTTAGCCGAGGGCATCATACCTGCAGGAGAAAGTCGGCTTGCGTTTCCAATGCCACGGAAGTACAGTGCTTCCTCTTACCCTGCAGGCCTTTGGTAGAGGCTAAGGCCCGATAGAGCCTACCTAGAGGGTTCCTTGGATGAGGGAGTTGGCTACATGCAGGGCACCCTGTGAAGAAAGGAGGACTCAGGGCAGGAGCGAGGGCGTAGCTAGGGTCCTTGTGCCCTTAGAAGAAATCCCAAGGGAGTGGTCTACGTGTGCACTGGAAGTGGGGGGCCGGGGGGCAGAAACCTTGCATTCCCATTTTGAAAGCTCCATTCACGCTGCCTTGGCGCTCCCTCCCTGTATAACCCCGTTTCTGAGGGGCCTCTAGGCGCGGGAGGCAGGGCTCGGGGAAGAGAAGGAATCTTTCTCTCAGTTCTCAGGGGGCCTCCGGCGCCGTGCTGGGAGCTCATCCTGTCAGGCTGTAGGAAGGACTACAGGGAACGTCCACGAGAGGGCATGCCTCGAGGAAGCCTTTGAGTCGCCCTGCCTGGAACGGAGCACACAGCAGCAAGCTCTTGGAGGTCTTAGTCACTCTAGTGCTTTATTTGAACGGTGCTGCCCGTCTCAGGACTCCTAGGCGCTTTGGGTGTGCACCCTTTTCCTTGCTAAAACCCCCTGCCCCTGTGAGCATGCTGTGCCACACCCAGGCCTCTAGGGCTTTCGGGGAGGGGACTACTGTGTCTGCCGAAGGAAGGACTACAACCAGCGCTTTTAAAGGGGACGGCTACGATTCCTCGGCACTCCAACAGCATCAGGAACGCGTTTCTAGCCGCTCCACAGTGCCCTGGAAGTTTTCGCCATTGACCTTCTCTCAGCGGCACTGAGGAAATAGCCCGCTTAGAACGAACGCCTTCTGGCACCTCGGTTGGAAAGTCGCTCTACTCACGGAGAGAGTCAGCTTGCAGTGCAGCGGCAACTAAAGCAGAGTTCTTCAGGCAACACATCGGTCGTTTGGAAGAGGCAGACGCTTACATGCCTAAAGGGAGCCTGCCTTGGTTGTGGCCGTTTGCTCCGCTCCGAACACCCTGCGTAAACACGCTGATCCAGGGAAGGGCCCTTTGTGTACCTTGTGTTGCTCGTGCCTTGGTGAAGCCCCAGGTGACGTTTGCCGCCTGCCGGGCTGGAAGTGCGGGCCTGAAGGCACAGTTTGAAAGTTCCCTCCATCGGTCCTTGAATGACATGGAGAGACACCCTCTCTGACGGGCCTCTCGTCACGGTAGGCACGGCTCTGGGAAGGAAATGAGTGCTCTCTCGTAAAACACGGTGCGTCCAGGGCCTGCTTGGGAGCTCAGGCCGCTCTGCTCTAGACCTACCCGGAGACCGAACGTCAGCCCCTGCCTCGAGGAAAGTCGCTCTATTGCCCAGCTGAAGCGGAGGCATGCAGCACTTTCCAAGAGGCCTTGGTTGCGCTTCTGCTTTCTCTTCTTGCTAGTGCGCCGTTCTAGAGCCCAGGACACCCAGGGCCCTGGCGTTTGCACCCGAGGCCCTGCCAGACCACTGAATACCGGCAGGCTCCCCTGGCCTGCTCAGCGGCATCCGGGCCCGGCAGCCCTTCCCAGTCACTCCGTGTATGCCGAGTGTAGGGCCACGCACTGCACACCTCCTTGGCGAGAGCTAGATTTCCTCGGCACGGCAACAGCTCCAGGGAAACTCTTCTCTCACGGGCCACTCGTCAAGGAACCCTGCCTCATTGCCCTTGTCTGAGCTGCACTTAGGGAAACCATCTGCTTCGCAGGCCTTCCAGGAACCCTTAGCCGAGGGCATCATACCTGCAGGAGAAAGTCGGCTTGCGTTTCCAATGCCACGGAAGTACAGTGCTTCCTCTTACCCTGCAGGCCTTTGGTAGAGGCTAAGGCCCGATAGAGCCTACCTAGAGGGTTCCTTGGATGAGGGAGTTGGCTACATGCAGGGCACCCTGTGAAGAAAGGAGGACTCAGGGCAGGAGCGAGTGCGTAGCTAGGGTCCTTGTGCCCTTAGAAGAAATCCCAAGGGAGTGGTCTACGTGTGCACTGGAAGTGGGGGGCCGGGGGGCAGAAACCTTGCATTCCCATTTTGAAAGCTCCATTCACGCTGCCTTGGCCCTCCCTCCCTGTATAACCCCGTTTCTGAGGGGCCTCTAGGCGCGGGAGGCAGGGCTCGGGGAAGAGAAGGAATCTTTCTCTCAGTTCTCAAGGGGCCTCCGGCGCCGTGCTGGGAGCTCATCCTGTCAGGCTGTAGGAAGGACTACAGGGAACGTCCACGAGAGGGCATGCCTCGAGGAAGCCTTTGAGTCGCCCTGCCTGGAACGGAGCACACAGCAGCAAGCTCTTGGAGGTCTTAGTCACTCTAGTGCTTTATTTGAACGGTGCTGCCCGTCTCAGGACTCCTAGGCGCTTTGGGTGTGCACCCTTTTCCTTGCTAAAACCCCCTGCCCCTGTGAGCATGCTGTGCCACACCCAGGCCTCTAGGGCTTTCGGGGAGGGGACTACTGTGTCTGCCGAAGGAAGGACTACAACCATCGCTTTTAAAGGGGACGGCTACGATTCCTCGGCACTCCAACAGCATCAGGAACGCGTTTCTAGCCGCTCCACAGTGCCCTGGAAGTTTTCGCCATTGACCTTCTCTCAGCGGCACTGAGGAAATAGCCCGCTTAGAACGAACGCCTTCTGGCACCTCGGTTGGAAAGTCGCTCTACTCACGGAGAGAGTCAGCTTGCAGTGCAGCGGCAACTAAAGCAGAGTTCTTCAGGCAACACATCGGTCGTTTGGAAGAGGCAGACGCTTACATGCCTAAAGGGAGCCTGCCTTGGTTGTGGCCGTTTGCTCCGCTCCGAACACCCTGCGTAAACACGCTGATCCAGGGAAGGGCCCTTTGTGTACCTTGTGTTGCTCGTGCCTTGGTGAAGCCCCAGGTGACGTTTGCCGCCCGCCGGGCTGGAAGTGCGGGCCTGAAGGCACAGTTTGAAAGTTCCCTCCATCGGTCCTTGAATGACATGGAGAGACACCCTCTCTGACGGGCCTCTCGTCACGGTAGGCACGGCTCTGGGAAGGAAATGAGTGCTCTCTCGTAAAACACGGTGCGTCCAGGGCCTGCTTGGGAGCTCAGGCCGCTCTGCTCTAGACCTACCCGGAGACCGAACGTCAGCCCCTGCCTCGAGGAAAGTCGCTCTATTGCCCAGCTGAAGCGGAGGCATGCAGCACTTTCCAAGAGGCCTTGGTTGCGCTTCTGCTTTCTCTTCTTGCTAGTGCGCCGTTCTAGAGCCCAGGACACCCAGGGCCCTGGCGTTTGCACCCGAGGCCCTGCCAGACCACTGAATACCGGCAGGCTCCCCTGGCCTGCTCAGCGGCATCCGGGCCCGGCAGCCCTTCCCAGTCACTCCGTGTATGCCGAGTGTAGGGCCACGCACTGCACACCTCCTTGGCGAGAGCTAGATTTCCTCGGCACGGCAACAGCTCCAGGGAAACTCTTCTCTCACGGGCCACTCGTCAAGGAACCCTGCCTCATTGCCCTTGTCTGAGCTGCACTTAGGGAAACCATCTGCTTCGCAGGCCTTCCAGGAACCCTTAGCCGAGGGCATCATACCTGCAGGAGAAAGTCGGCTTGCGTTTCCAATGCCACGGAAGTACAGTGCTTCCTCTTACCCTGCAGGCCTTTGGTAGAGGCTAAGGCCCGATAGAGCCTACCTAGAGGGTTCCTTGGATGAGGGAGTTGGCTACATGCAGGGCACCCTGTGAAGAAAGGAGGACTCAGGGCAGGAGCGAGGGCGTAGCTAGGGTCCTTGTGGCCTTAGAAGAAATCCCAAGGGAGTGGTCTACGTGTGCACTGGAAGTGGGGGGCCGGGGGGCAGAAACCTTGCATTCCCATTTTGAAAGCTCCATTCACGCTGCCTTGGCGCTCCCTCCCTGTATAACCCCGTTTCTGAGGGGCCTCTAGGCGCGGGAGGCAGGGCTCGGGGAAGAGAAGGAATCTTTCTCTCAGTTCTCAGGGGGCCTCCGGCGCCGTGCTGGGAGCTCATCCTGTCAGGCTGTAGGAAGGACTACAGGGAACGTCCACGAGAGGGCATGCCTCGAGGAAGCCTTTGAGTCGCCCTGCCTGGAACGGAGCACACAGCAGCAAGCTCTTGGAGGTCTTAGTCACTCTAGTGCTTTATTTGAACGGTGCTGCCCGTCTCAGGACTCCTAGGCGCTTTGGGTGTGCACCCTTTTCCTTGCTAAAACCCCCTGCCCCTGTGAGCATGCTGTGCCACACCCAGGCCTCTAGGGCTTTCGGGGAGGGGACTACTGTGTCTGCCGAAGGAAGGACTACAACCAGCGCTTTTAAAGGGGACGGCTACGATTCCTCGGCACTCCAACAGCATCAGGAACGCGTTTCTAGCCGCTCCACAGTGCCCTGGAAGTTTTCGCCATTGACCTTCTCTCAGCGGCACTGAGGAAATAGCCCGCTTAGAACGAACGCCTTCTGGCACCTCGGTTGGAAAGTCGCTCTACTCACGGAGAGAGTCAGCTTGCAGTGCAGCGGCAACTAAAGCAGAGTTCTTCAGGCAACACATCGGTCGTTTGGAAGAGGCAGACGCTTACATGCCTAAAGGGAGCCTGCCTTGGTTGTGGCCGTTTGCTCCGCTCCGAACACCCTGCGTAAACACGCTGATCCAGGGAAGGGCCCTTTGTGTACCTTGTGTTGCTCGTGCCTTGGTGAAGCCCCAGGTGACGTTTGCCGCCTGCCGGGCTGGAAGTGCGGGCCTGAAGGCACAGTTTGAAAGTTCCCTCCATCGGTCCTTGAATGACATGGAGAGACACCCTCTCTGACGGGCCTCTCGTCACGGTAGGCACGGCTCTGGGAAGGAAATGAGTGCTCTCTCGTAAAACACGGTGCGTCCAGGGCCTGCTTGGGAGCTCAGGCCGCTCTGCTCTAGACCTACCCGGAGACCGAACGTCAGCCCCTGCCTCGAGGAAAGTCGCTCTATTGCCCAGCTGAAGCGGAGGCATGCAGCACTTTCCAAGAGGCCTTGGTTGCGCTTCTGCTTTCTCTTCTTGCTAGTGCGCCGTTCTAGAGCCCAGGACACCCAGGGCCCTGGCGTTTGCACCCGAGGCCCTGCCAGACCACTGAATACCGGCAGGCTCCCCTGGCCTGCTCAGCGGCATCCGGGCCCGGCAGCCCTTCCCAGTCACTCCGTGTATGCCGAGTGTAGGGCCACGCACTGCACACCTCCTTGGCGAGAGCTAGATTTCCTCGGCACGGCAACAGCTCCAGGGAAACTCTTCTCTCACGGGCCACTCGTCAAGGAACCCTGCCTCATTGCCCTTGTCTGAGCTGCACTTAGGGAAACCATCTGCTTCGCAGGCCTTCCAGGAACCCTTAGCCGAGGGCATCATACCTGCAGGAGAAAGTCGGCTTGCGTTTCCAATGCCACGGAAGTACAGTGCTTCCTCTTACCCTGCAGGCCTTTGGTAGAGGCTAAGGCCCGATAGAGCCTACCTAGAGGGTTCCTTGGATGAGGGAGTTGGCTACATGCAGGGCACCCTGTGAAGCAAGGAGGACTCAGGGCAGGAGCGAGTGCGTAGCTAGGGTCCTTGTGCCCTTAGAAGAAATCCCAAGGGAGTGGTCTACGTGTGCACTGGAAGTGGGGGGCCGGGGGGCAGAAACCTTGCATTCCCATTTTGAAAGCTCCATTCACGCTGCCTTGGCCCTCCCTCCCTGTATAACCCCGTTTCTGAGGGGCCTCTAGGCGCGGGAGGCAGGGCTCGGGGAAGAGAAGGAATCTTTCTCTCAGTTCTCAGGGGGCCTCCGGCGCCGTGCTGGGAGCTCATCCTGTCAGGCTGTAGGAAGGACTACAGGGAACGTCCACGAGAGGGCATGCCTCGAGGAAGCCTTTGAGTCGCCCTGCCTGGAACGGAGCACACAGCAGCAAGCTCTTGGAGGTCTTAGTCACTCTAGTGCTTTATTTGAACGGTGCTGCCCGTCTCAGGACTCCTAGGCGCTTTGGGTGTGCACCCTTTTCCTTGCTAAAACCCCCTGCCCCTGTGAGCATGCTGTGCCACACCCAGGCCTCTAGGGCTTTCAGCGAGGGGACTACTGTGTCTGCCGAAGGAAGGACTACAACCAGCGCTTTTAAAGGGGACGGCTACGATTCCTCGGCACTCCAACAGCATCAGGAACGCGTTTCTAGCCGCTCCACAGTGCCCTGGAAGTTTTCGCCATTGACCTTCTCTCAGCGGCACTGAGGAAATAGCCCGCTTAGAACGAACGCCTTCTGGCACCTCGGTTGGAAAGTCGCTCTACTCACGGAGAGAGTCAGCTTGCAGTGCAGCGGCAACTAAAGCAGAGTTCTTCAGGCAACACATCGGTCGTTTGGAAGAGGCAGACGCTTACATGCCTAAAGGGAGCCTGCCTTGGTTGTGGCCGTTTGCTCCGCTCCGAACACCCTGCGTAAACACGCTGATCCAGGGAAGGGCCCTTTGTGTACCTTGTGTTGCTCGTGCCTTGGCGAAGCCCCAGGTGACGTTTGCCGCCTGCCGGGCTGGAAGTGCGGGCCTGAAGGCACAGTTTGAAAGTTCCCTCCATCGGTCCTTGAATGACATGGAGAGACACCCTCTCTGACGGGCCTCTCGTCACGGTAGGCACGGCTCTGGGAAGGAAATGAGTGCTCTCTCGTAAAACACGGTGCGTCCAGGGCCTGCTTGGGAGCTCAGGCCGCTCTGCTCTAGACCTACCCGGAGACCGAACGTCAGCCCCTGCCTCGAGGAAAGTCGCTCTATTGCCCAGCTGAAGCGGAGGCATGCAGCACTTTCCAAGAGGCCTTGGTTGCGCTTCTGCTTTCTCTTCTTGCTAGTGCGCCGTTCTAGAGCCCAGGACACCCAGGGCCCTGGCGTTTGCACCCGAGGCCCTGCCAGACCACTGAATACCGGCAGGCTCCCCTGGCCTGCTCAGCGGCATCCGGGCCCGGCAGCCCTTCCCAGTCACTCCGTGTATGCCGAGTGTAGGGCCACGCACTGCACACCTCCTTGGCGAGAGCTAGATTTCCTCGGCACGGCAACAGCTCCAGGGAAACTCTTCTCTCACGGGCCACTCGTCAAGGAACCCTGCCTCATTGCCCTTGTCTGAGCTGCACTTAGGGAAACCATCTGCTTCGCAGGCCTTCCAGGAACCCTTAGCCGAGGGCATCATACCTGCAGGAGAAAGTCGGCTTGCGTTTCCAATGCCACGGAAGTACAGTGCTTCCTCTTACCCTGCAGGCCTTTGGTAGAGGCTAAGGCCCGATAGAGCCTACCTAGAGGGTTCCTTGGATGAGGGAGTTGGCTACATGCAGGGCACCCTGTGAAGCAAGGAGGACTCAGGGCAGGAGCGAGGGCGTAGCTAGGGTCCTTGTGCCCTTAGAAGAAATCCCAAGGGAGTGGTCTACGTGTGCACTGGAAGTGGGGGGCCGGGGGGCAGAAACCTTGCATTCCCATTTTGAAAGCTCCATTCACGCTGCCTTGGCGCTCCCTCCCTGTATAACCCCGTTTCTGAGGGGCCTCTAGGCGCGGGAGGCAGGGCTCGGGGAAGAGAAGGAATCTTTCTCTCAGTTCTCAAGGGGCCTCCGGCGCCGTGCTGGGAGCTCATCCTGTCAGGCTGTAGGAAGGACTACAGGGAACGTCCACGAGAGGGCATGCCTCGAGGAAGCCTTTGAGTCGCCCTGCCTGGAACGGAGCACACAGCAGCAAGCTCTTGGAGGTCTTAGTCACTCTAGTGCTTTATTTGAACGGTGCTGCCCGTCTCAGGACTCCTAGGCGCTTTGGGTGTGCACCCTTTTCCTTGCTAAAACCCCCTGCCCCTGTGAGCATGCTGTGCCACACCCAGGCCTCTAGGGCTTTCAGCGAGGGGACTACTGTGTCTGCCGAAGGAAGGACTACAACCAGCGCTTTTAAAGGGGACGGCTACGATTCCTCGGCACTCCAACAGCATCAGGAACGCGTTTCTAGCCGCTCCACAGTGCCCTGGAAGTTTTCGCCATTGACCTTCTCTCAGCGGCACTGAGGAAATAGCCCGCTTAGAACGAACGCCTTCTGGCACCTCGGTTGGAAAGTCGCTCTACTCACGGAGAGAGTCAGCTTGCAGTGCAGCGGCAACTAAAGCAGAGTTCTTCAGGCAACACATCGGTCGTTTGGAAGAGGCAGACGCTTACATGCCTAAAGGGAGCCTGCCTTGGTTGTGGCCGTTTGCTCCGCTCCGAACACCCTGCGTAAACACGCTGATCCAGGGAAGGGCCCTTTGTGTACCTTGTGTTGCTCGTGCCTTGGTGAAGCCCCAGGTGACGTTTGCCGCCTGCCGGGCTGGAAGTGCGGGCCTGAAGGCACAGTTTGAAAGTTCCCTCCATCGGTCCTTGAATGACATGGAGAGACACCCTCTCTGACGGGCCTCTCGTCACGGTAGGCACGGCTCTGGGAAGGAAATGAGTGCTCTCTCGTAAAACACGGTGCGTCCAGGGCCTGCTTGGGAGCTCAGGCCGCTCTGCTCTAGACCTACCCGGAGACCGAACGTCAGCCCCTGCCTCGAGGAAAGTCGCTCTATTGCCCAGCTGAAGCGGAGGCATGCAGCACTTTCCAAGAGGCCTTGGTTGCGCTTCTGCTTTCTCTTCTTGCTAGTGCGCCGTTCTAGAGCCCAGGACACCCAGGGCCCTGGCGTTTGCACCCGAGGCCCTGCCAGACCACTGAATACCGGCAGGCTCCCCTGGCCTGCTCAGCGGCATCCGGGCCCGGCAGCCCTTCCCAGTCACTCCGTGTATGCCGAGTGTAGGGCCACGCACTGCACACCTCCTTGGCGAGAGCTAGATTTCCTCGGCACGGCAACAGCTCCAGGGAAACTCTTCTCTCACGGGCCACTCGTCAAGGAACCCTGCCTCATTGCCCTTGTCTGAGCTGCACTTAGGGAAACCATCTGCTTCGCAGGCCTTCCAGGAACCCTTAGCCGAGGGCATCATACCTGCAGGAGAAAGTCGGCTTGCGTTTCCAATGCCACGGAAGTACAGTGCTTCCTCTTACCCTGCAGGCCTTTGGTAGAGGCTAAGGCCCGATAGAGCCTACCTAGAGGGTTCCTTGGATGAGGGAGTTGGCTACATGCAGGGCACCCTGTGAAGCAAGGAGGACTCAGGGCAGGAGCGAGTGCGTAGCTAGGGTCCTTGTGGCCTTAGAAGAAATCCCAAGGGAGTGGTCTACGTGTGCACTGGAAGTGGGGGGCCGGGGGGCAGAAACCTTGCATTCCCATTTTGAAAGCTCCATTCACGCTGCCTTGGAGCTCCCTCCCTGTATAACCCCGTTTCTGAGGGGCCTCTAGGCGCGGGAGGCAGGGCTCGGGGAAGAGAAGGAATCTTTCTCTCAGTTCTCAGGGGGCCTCCGGCGCCGTGCTGGGAGCTCATCCTGTCAGGCTGTAGGAAGGACTACAGGGAACGTCCACGAGAGGGCATGCCTCGAGGAAGCCTTTGAGTCGCCCTGCCTGGAACGGAGCACACAGCAGCAAGCTCTTGGAGGTCTTAGTCACTCTAGTGCTTTATTTGAACGGTGCTGCCCGTCTCAGGACTCCTAGGCGCTTTGGGTGTGCACCCTTTTCCTTGCTAAAACCCCCTGCCCCTGTGAGCATGCTGTGCCACACCCAGGCCTCTAGGGCTTTCAGCGAGGGGACTACTGTGTCTGCCGAAGGAAGGACTACAACCAGCGCTTTTAAAGGGGACGGCTACGATTCCTCGGCACTCCAACAGCATCAGGAACGCGTTTCTAGCCGCTCCACAGTGCCCTGGAAGTTTTCGCCATTGACCTTCTCTCAGCGGCACTGAGGAAATAGCCCGCTTAGAACGAACGCCTTCTGGCACCTCGGTTGGAAAGTCGCTCTACTCACGGAGAGAGTCAGCTTGCAGTGCAGCGGCAACTAAAGCAGAGTTCTTCAGGCAACACATCGGTCGTTTGGAAGAGGCAGACGCTTACATGCCTAAAGGGAGCCTGCCTTGGTTGTGGCCGTTTGCTCCGCTCCGAACACCCTGCGTAAACACGCTGATCCAGGGAAGGGCCCTTTGTGTACCTTGTGTTGCTCGTGCCTTGGCGAAGCCCCAGGTGACGTTTGCCGCCTGCCGGGCTGGAAGTGCGGGCCTGAAGGCACAGTTTGAAAGTTCCCTCCATCGGTCCTTGAATGACATGGAGAGACACCCTCTCTGACGGGCCTCTCGTCACGGTAGGCACGGCTCTGGGAAGGAAATGAGTGCTCTCTCGTAAAACACGGTGCGTCCAGGGCCTGCTTGGGAGCTCAGGCCGCTCTGCTCTAGACCTACCCGGAGACCGAACGTCAGCCCCTGCCTCGAGGAAAGTCGCTCTATTGCCCAGCTGAAGCGGAGGCATGCAGCACTTTCCAAGAGGCCTTGGTTGCGCTTCTGCTTTCTCTTCTTGCTAGTGCGCCGTTCTAGAGCCCAGGACACCCAGGGCCCTGGCGTTTGCACCCGAGGCCCTGCCAGACCACTGAATACCGGCAGGCTCCCCTGGCCTGCTCAGCGGCATCCGGGCCCGGCAGCCCTTCCCAGTCACTCCGTGTATGCCGAGTGTAGGGCCACGCACTGCACACCTCCTTGGCGAGAGCTAGATTTCCTCGGCACGGCAACAGCTCCAGGGAAACTCTTCTCTCACGGGCCACTCGTCAAGGAACCCTGCCTCATTGCCCTTGTCTGAGCTGCACTTAGGGAAACCATCTGCTTCGCAGGCCTTCCAGGAACCCTTAGCCGAGGGCATCATACCTGCAGGAGAAAGTCGGCTTGCGTTTCCAATGCCACGGAAGTACAGTGCTTCCTCTTACCCTGCAGGCCTTTGGTAGAGGCTAAGGCCCGATAGAGCCTACCTAGAGGGTTCCTTGGATGAGGGAGTTGGCTACATGCAGGGCACCCTGTGAAGCAAGGAGGACTCAGGGCAGGAGCGAGGGCGTAGCTAGGGTCCTTGTGGCCTTAGAAGAAATCCCAAGGGAGTGGTCTACGTGTGCACTGGAAGTGGGGGGCCGGGGGGCAGAAACCTTGCATTCCCATTTTGAAAGCTCCATTCACGCTGCCTTGGCGCTCCCTCCCTGTATAACCCCGTTTCTGAGGGGCCTCTAGGCGCGGGAGGCAGGGCTCGGGGAAGAGAAGGAATCTTTCTCTCAGTTCTCAAGGGGCCTCCGGCGCCGTGCTGGGAGCTCATCCTGTCAGGCTGTAGGAAGGACTACAGGGAACGTCCACGAGAGGGCATGCCTCGAGGAAGCCTTTGAGTCGCCCTGCCTGGAACGGAGCACACAGCAGCAAGCTCTTGGAGGTCTTAGTCACTCTAGTGCTTTATTTGAACGGTGCTGCCCGTCTCAGGACTCCTAGGCGCTTTGGGTGTGCACCCTTTTCCTTGCTAAAACCCCCTGCCCCTGTGAGCATGCTGTGCCACACCCAGGCCTCTAGGGCTTTCAGCGAGGGGACTACTGTGTCTGCCGAAGGAAGGACTACAACCAGCGCTTTTAAAGGGGACGGCTACGATTCCTCGGCACTCCAACAGCATCAGGAACGCGTTTCTAGCCGCTCCACAGTGCCCTGGAAGTTTTCGCCATTGACCTTCTCTCAGCGGCACTGAGGAAATAGCCCGCTTAGAACGAACGCCTTCTGGCACCTCGGTTGGAAAGTCGCTCTACTCACGGAGAGAGTCAGCTTGCAGTGCAGCGGCAACTAAAGCAGAGTTCTTCAGGCAACACATCGGTCGTTTGGAAGAGGCAGACGCTTACATGCCTAAAGGGAGCCTGCCTTGGTTGTGGCCGTTTGCTCCGCTCCGAACACCCTGCGTAAACACGCTGATCCAGGGAAGGGCCCTTTGTGTACCTTGTGTTGCTCGTGCCTTGGTGAAGCCCCAGGTGACGTTTGCCGCCTGCCGGGCTGGAAGTGCGGGCCTGAAGGCACAGTTTGAAAGTTCCCTCCATCGGTCCTTGAATGACATGGAGAGACACCCTCTCTGACGGGCCTCTCGTCACGGTAGGCACGGCTCTGGGAAGGAAATGAGTGCTCTCTCGTAAAACACGGTGCGTCCAGGGCCTGCTTGGGAGCTCAGGCCGCTCTGCTCTAGACCTACCCGGAGACCGAACGTCAGCCCCTGCCTCGAGGAAAGTCGCTCTATTGCCCAGCTGAAGCGGAGGCATGCAGCACTTTCCAAGAGGCCTTGGTTGCGCTTCTGCTTTCTCTTCTTGCTAGTGCGCCGTTCTAGAGCCCAGGACACCCAGGGCCCTGGCGTTTGCACCCGAGGCCCTGCCAGACCACTGAATACCGGCAGGCTCCCCTGGCCTGCTCAGCGGCATCCGGGCCCGGCAGCCCTTCCCAGTCACTCCGTGTATGCCGAGTGTAGGGCCACGCACTGCACACCTCCTTGGCGAGAGCTAGATTTCCTCGGCACGGCAACAGCTCCAGGGAAACTCTTCTCTCACGGGCCACTCGTCAAGGAACCCTGCCTCATTGCCCTTGTCTGAGCTGCACTTAGGGAAACCATCTGCTTCGCAGGCCTTCCAGGAACCCTTAGCCGAGGGCATCATACCTGCAGGAGAAAGTCGGCTTGCGTTTCCAATGCCACGGAAGTACAGTGCTTCCTCTTACCCTGCAGGCCTTTGGTAGAGGCTAAGGCCCGATAGAGCCTACCTAGAGGGTTCCTTGGATGAGGGAGTTGGCTACATGCAGGGCACCCTGTGAAGAAAGGAGGACTCAGGGCAGGAGCGAGGGCGTAGCTAGGGTCCTTGTGCCCTTAGAAGAAATCCCAAGGGAGTGGTCTACGTGTGCACTGGAAGTGGGGGGCCGGGGGGCAGAAACCTTGCATTCCCATTTTGAAAGCTCCATTCACGCTGCCTTGGCGCTCCCTCCCTGTATAACCCCGTTTCTGAGGGGCCTCTAGGCGCGGGAGGCAGGGCTCGGGGAAGAGAAGGAATCTTTCTCTCAGTTCTCAAGGGGCCTCCGGCGCCGTGCTGGGAGCTCATCCTGTCAGGCTGTAGGAAGGACTACAGGGAACGTCCACGAGAGGGCATGCCTCGAGGAAGCCTTTGAGTCGCCCTGCCTGGAACGGAGCACACAGCAGCAAGCTCTTGGAGGTCTTAGTCACTCTAGTGCTTTATTTGAACGGTGCTGCCCGTCTCAGGACTCCTAGGCGCTTTGGGTGTGCACCCTTTTCCTTGCTAAAACCCCCTGCCCCTGTGAGCATGCTGTGCCACACCCAGGCCTCTAGGGCTTTCAGCGAGGGGACTACTGTGTCTGCCGAAGGAAGGACTACAACCAGCGCTTTTAAAGGGGACGGCTACGATTCCTCGGCACTCCAACAGCATCAGGAACGCGTTTCTAGCCGCTCCACAGTGCCCTGGAAGTTTTCGCCATTGACCTTCTCTCAGCGGCACTGAGGAAATAGCCCGCTTAGAACGAACGCCTTCTGGCACCTCGGTTGGAAAGTCGCTCTACTCACGGAGAGAGTCAGCTTGCAGTGCAGCGGCAACTAAAGCAGAGTTCTTCAGGCAACACATCGGTCGTTTGGAAGAGGCAGACGCTTACATGCCTAAAGGGAGCCTGCCTTGGTTGTGGCCGTTTGCTCCGCTCCGAACACCCTGCGTAAACACGCTGATCCAGGGAAGGGCCCTTTGTGTACCTTGTGTTGCTCGTGCCTTGGTGAAGCCCCAGGTGACGTTTGCCGCCTGCCGGGCTGGAAGTGCGGGCCTGAAGGCACAGTTTGAAAGTTCCCTCCATCGGTCCTTGAATGACATGGAGAGACACCCTCTCTGACGGGCCTCTCGTCACGGTAGGCACGGCTCTGGGAAGGAAATGAGTGCTCTCTCGTAAAACACGGTGCGTCCAGGGCCTGCTTGGGAGCTCAGGCCGCTCTGCTCTAGACCTACCCGGAGACCGAACGTCAGCCCCTGCCTCGAGGAAAGTCGCTCTATTGCCCAGCTGAAGCGGAGGCATGCAGCACTTTCCAAGAGGCCTTGGTTGCGCTTCTGCTTTCTCTTCTTGCTAGTGCGCCGTTCTAGAGCCCAGGACACCCAGGGCCCTGGCGTTTGCACCCGAGGCCCTGCCAGACCACTGAATACCGGCAGGCTCCCCTGGCCTGCTCAGCGGCATCCGGGCCCGGCAGCCCTTCCCAGTCACTCCGTGTATGCCGAGTGTAGGGCCACGCACTGCACACCTCCTTGGCGAGAGCTAGATTTCCTCGGCACGGCAACAGCTCCAGGGAAACTCTTCTCTCACGGGCCACTCGTCAAGGAACCCTGCCTCATTGCCCTTGTCTGAGCTGCACTTAGGGAAACCATCTGCTTCGCAGGCCTTCCAGGAACCCTTAGCCGAGGGCATCATACCTGCAGGAGAAAGTCGGCTTGCGTTTCCAATGCCACGGAAGTACAGTGCTTCCTCTTACCCTGCAGGCCTTTGGTAGAGGCTAAGGCCCGATAGAGCCTACCTAGAGGGTTCCTTGGATGAGGGAGTTGGCTACATGCAGGGCACCCTGTGAAGAAAGGAGGACTCAGGGCAGGAGCGAGTGCGTAGCTAGGGTCCTTGTGCCCTTAGAAGAAATCCCAAGGGAGTGGTCTACGTGTGCACTGGAAGTGGGGGGCCGGGGGGCAGAAACCTTGCATTCCCATTTTGAAAGCTCCATTCACGCTGCCTTGGCGCTCCCTCCCTGTATAACCCCGTTTCTGAGGGGCCTCTAGGCGCGGGAGGCAGGGCTCGGGGAAGAGAAGGAATCTTTCTCTCAGTTCTCAAGGGGCCTCCGGCGCCGTGCTGGGAGCTCATCCTGTCAGGCTGTAGGAAGGACTACAGGGAACGTCCACGAGAGGGCATGCCTCGAGGAAGCCTTTGAGTCGCCCTGCCTGGAACGGAGCACACAGCAGCAAGCTCTTGGAGGTCTTAGTCACTCTAGTGCTTTATTTGAACGGTGCTGCCCGTCTCAGGACTCCTAGGCGCTTTGGGTGTGCACCCTTTTCCTTGCTAAAACCCCCTGCCCCTGTGAGCATGCTGTGCCACACCCAGGCCTCTAGGGCTTTCAGCGAGGGGACTACTGTGTCTGCCGAAGGAAGGACTACAACCAGCGCTTTTAAAGGGGACGGCTACGATTCCTCGGCACTCCAACAGCATCAGGAACGCGTTTCTAGCCGCTCCACAGTGCCCTGGAAGTTTTCGCCATTGACCTTCTCTCAGCGGCACTGAGGAAATAGCCCGCTTAGAACGAACGCCTTCTGGCACCTCGGTTGGAAAGTCGCTCTACTCACGGAGAGAGTCAGCTTGCAGTGCAGCGGCAACTAAAGCAGAGTTCTTCAGGCAACACATCGGTCGTTTGGAAGAGGCAGACGCTTACATGCCTAAAGGGAGCCTGCCTTGGTTGTGGCCGTTTGCTCCGCTCCGAACACCCTGCGTAAACACGCTGATCCAGGGAAGGGCCCTTTGTGTACCTTGTGTTGCTCGTGCCTTGGTGAAGCCCCAGGTGACGTTTGCCGCCTGCCGGGCTGGAAGTGCGGGCCTGAAGGCACAGTTTGAAAGTTCCCTCCATCGGTCCTTGAATGACATGGAGAGACACCCTCTCTGACGGGCCTCTCGTCACGGTAGGCACGGCTCTGGGAAGGAAATGAGTGCTCTCTCGTAAAACACGGTGCGTCCAGGGCCTGCTTGGGAGCTCAGGCCGCTCTGCTCTAGACCTACCCGGAGACCGAACGTCAGCCCCTGCCTCGAGGAAAGTCGCTCTATTGCCCAGCTGAAGCGGAGGCATGCAGCACTTTCCAAGAGGCCTTGGTTGCGCTTCTGCTTTCTCTTCTTGCTAGTGCGCCGTTCTAGAGCCCAGGACACCCAGGGCCCTGGCGTTTGCACCCGAGGCCCTGCCAGACCACTGAATACCGGCAGGCTCCCCTGGCCTGCTCAGCGGCATCCGGGCCCGGCAGCCCTTCCCAGTCACTCCGTGTATGCCGAGTGTAGGGCCACGCACTGCACACCTCCTTGGCGAGAGCTAGATTTCCTCGGCACGGCAACAGCTCCAGGGAAACTCTTCTCTCACGGGCCACTCGTCAAGGAACCCTGCCTCATTGCCCTTGTCTGAGCTGCACTTAGGGAAACCATCTGCTTCGCAGGCCTTCCAGGAACCCTTAGCCGAGGGCATCATACCTGCAGGAGAAAGTCGGCTTGCGTTTCCAATGCCACGGAAGTACAGTGCTTCCTCTTACCCTGCAGGCCTTTGGTAGAGGCTAAGGCCCGATAGAGCCTACCTAGAGGGTTCCTTGGATGAGGGAGTTGGCTACATGCAGGGCACCCTGTGAAGAAAGGAGGACTCAGGGCAGGAGCGAGTGCGTAGCTAGGGTCCTTGTGCCCTTAGAAGAAATCCCAAGGGAGTGGTCTACGTGTGCACTGGAAGTGGGGGGCCGGGGGGCAGAAACCTTGCATTCCCATTTTGAAAGCTCCATTCACGCTGCCTTGGCGCTCCCTCCCTGTATAACCCCGTTTCTGAGGGGCCTCTAGGCGCGGGAGGCAGGGCTCGGGGAAGAGAAGGAATCTTTCTCTCAGTTCTCAAGGGGCCTCCGGCGCCGTGCTGGGAGCTCATCCTGTCAGGCTGTAGGAAGGACTACAGGGAACGTCCACGAGAGGGCATGCCTCGAGGAAGCCTTTGAGTCGCCCTGCCTGGAACGGAGCACACAGCAGCAAGCTCTTGGAGGTCTTAGTCACTCTAGTGCTTTATTTGAACGGTGCTGCCCGTCTCAGGACTCCTAGGCGCTTTGGGTGTGCACCCTTTTCCTTGCTAAAACCCCCTGCCCCTGTGAGCATGCTGTGCCACACCCAGGCCTCTAGGGCTTTCAGCGAGGGGACTACTGTGTCTGCCGAAGGAAGGACTACAACCAGCGCTTTTAAAGGGGACGGCTACGATTCCTCGGCACTCCAACAGCATCAGGAACGCGTTTCTAGCCGCTCCACAGTGCCCTGGAAGTTTTCGCCATTGACCTTCTCTCAGCGGCACTGAGGAAATAGCCCGCTTAGAACGAACGCCTTCTGGCACCTCGGTTGGAAAGTCGCTCTACTCACGGAGAGAGTCAGCTTGCAGTGCAGCGGCAACTAAAGCAGAGTTCTTCAGGCAACACATCGGTCGTTTGGAAGAGGCAGACGCTTACATGCCTAAAGGGAGCCTGCCTTGGTTGTGGCCGTTTGCTCCGCTCCGAACACCCTGCGTAAACACGCTGATCCAGGGAAGGGCCCTTTGTGTACCTTGTGTTGCTCGTGCCTTGGTGAAGCCCCAGGTGACGTTTGCCGCCTGCCGGGCTGGAAGTGCGGGCCTGAAGGCACAGTTTGAAAGTTCCCTCCATCGGTCCTTGAATGACATGGAGAGACACCCTCTCTGACGGGCCTCTCGTCACGGTAGGCACGGCTCTGGGAAGGAAATGAGTGCTCTCTCGTAAAACACGGTGCGTCCAGGGCCTGCTTGGGAGCTCAGGCCGCTCTGCTCTAGACCTACCCGGAGACCGAACGTCAGCCCCTGCCTCGAGGAAAGTCGCTCTATTGCCCAGCTGAAGCGGAGGCATGCAGCACTTTCCAAGAGGCCTTGGTTGCGCTTCTGCTTTCTCTTCTTGCTAGTGCGCCGTTCTAGAGCCCAGGACACCCAGGGCCCTGGCGTTTGCACCCGAGGCCCTGCCAGACCACTGAATACCGGCAGGCTCCCCTGGCCTGCTCAGCGGCATCCGGGCCCGGCAGCCCTTCCCAGTCACTCCGTGTATGCCGAGTGTAGGGCCACGCACTGCACACCTCCTTGGCGAGAGCTAGATTTCCTCGGCACGGCAACAGCTCCAGGGAAACTCTTCTCTCACGGGCCACTCGTCAAGGAACCCTGCCTCATTGCCCTTGTCTGAGCTGCACTTAGGGAAACCATCTGCTTCGCAGGCCTTCCAGGAACCCTTAGCCGAGGGCATCATACCTGCAGGAGAAAGTCGGCTTGCGTTTCCAATGCCACGGAAGTACAGTGCTTCCTCTTACCCTGCAGGCCTTTGGTAGAGGCTAAGGCCCGATAGAGCCTACCTAGAGGGTTCCTTGGATGAGGGAGTTGGCTACATGCAGGGCACCCTGTGAAGAAAGGAGGACTCAGGGCAGGAGCGAGTGCGTAGCTAGGGTCCTTGTGCCCTTAGAAGAAATCCAAGGGAGTGGTCTACGTGTGCACTGGAAGTGGGGGGCCGGGGGGCAGAAACCTTGCATTCCCATTTTGAAAGCTCCATTCACGCTGCCTTGGCGCTCCCTCCCTGTATAACCCCGTTTCTGAGGGGCCTCTAGGCGCGGGAGGCAGGGCTCGGGGAAGAGAAGGAATCTTTCTCTCAGTTCTCAAGGGGCCTCCGGCGCCGTGCTGGGAGCTCATCCTGTCAGGCTGTAGGAAGGACTACAGGGAACGTCCACGAGAGGGCATGCCTCGAGGAAGCCTTTGAGTCGCCCTGCCTGGAACGGAGCACACAGCAGCAAGCTCTTGGAGGTCTTAGTCACTCTAGTGCTTTATTTGAACGGTGCTGCCCGTCTCAGGACTCCTAGGCGCTTTGGGTGTGCACCCTTTTCCTTGCTAAAACCCCCTGCCCCTGTGAGCATGCTGTGCCACACCCAGGCCTCTAGGGCTTTCAGCGAGGGGACTACTGTGTCTGCCGAAGGAAGGACTACAACCAGCGCTTTTAAAGGGGACGGCTACGATTCCTCGGCACTCCAACAGCATGAGGAACGCGTTTCTAGCCGCTCCACAGTGCCCTGGAAGTTTTCGCCATTGACCTTCTCTCAGCGGCACTGAGGAAATAGCCCGCTTAGAACGAACGCCTTCTGGCACCTCGGTTGGAAAGTCGCTCTACTCACGGAGAGAGTCAGCTTGCAGTGCAGCGGCAACTAAAGCAGAGTTCTTCAGGCAACACATCGGTCGTTTGGAAGAGGCAGACGCTTACATGCCTAAAGGGAGCCTGCCTTGGTTGTGGCCGTTTGCTCCGCTCCGAACACCCTGCGTAAACACGCTGATCCAGGGAAGGGCCCTTTGTGTACCTTGTGTTGCTCGTGCCTTGGTGAAGCCCCAGGTGACGTTTGCCGCCTGCCGGGCTGGAAGTGCGGGCCTGAAGGCACAGTTTGAAAGTTCCCTCCATCGGTCCTTGAATGACATGGAGAGACACCCTCTCTGACGGGCCTCTCGTCACGGTAGGCACGGCTCTGGGAAGGAAATGAGTGCTCTCTCGTAAAACACGGTGCGTCCAGGGCCTGCTTGGGAGCTCAGGCCGCTCTGCTCTAGACCTACCCGGAGACCGAACGTCAGCCCCTGCCTCGAGGAAAGTCGCTCTATTGCCCAGCTGAAGCGGAGGCATGCAGCACTTTCCAAGAGGCCTTGGTTGCGCTTCTGCTTTCTCTTCTTGCTAGTGCGCCGTTCTAGAGCCCAGGACACCCAGGGCCCTGGCGTTTGCACCCGAGGCCCTGCCAGACCACTGAATACCGGCAGGCTCCCCTGGCCTGCTCAGCGGCATCCGGGCCCGGCAGCCCTTCCCAGTCACTCCGTGTATGCCGAGTGTAGGGCCACGCACTGCACACCTCCTTGGCGAGAGCTAGATTTCCTCGGCACGGCAACAGCTCCAGGGAAACTCTTCTCTCACGGGCCACTCGTCAAGGAACCCTGCCTCATTGCCCTTGTCTGAGCTGCACTTAGGGAAACCATCTGCTTCGCAGGCCTTCCAGGAACCCTTAGCCGAGGGCATCATACCTGCAGGAGAAAGTCGGCTTGCGTTTCCAATGCCACGGAAGTACAGTGCTTCCTCTTACCCTGCAGGCCTTTGGTAGAGGCTAAGGCCCGATAGAGCCTACCTAGAGGGTTCCTTGGATGAGGGAGTTGGCTACATGCAGGGCACCCTGTGAAGAAAGGAGGACTCAGGGCAGGAGCGAGTGCGTAGCTAGGGTCCTTGTGCCCTTAGAAGAAATCCCAAGGGAGTGGTCTACGTGTGCACTGGAAGTGGGGGGCCGGGGGGCAGAAACCTTGCATTCCCATTTTGAAAGCTCCATTCACGCTGCCTTGGCGCTCCCTCCCTGTATAACCCCGTTTCTGAGGGGCCTCTAGGCGCGGGAGGCAGGGCTCGGGGAAGAGAAGGAATCTTTCTCTCAGTTCTCAAGGGGCCTCCGGCGCCGTGCTGGGAGCTCATCCTGTCAGGCTGTAGGAAGGACTACAGGGAACGTCCACGAGAGGGCATGCCTCGAGGAAGCCTTTGAGTCGCCCTGCCTGGAACGGAGCACACAGCAGCAAGCTCTTGGAGGTCTTAGTCACTCTAGTGCTTTATTTGAACGGTGCTGCCCGTCTCAGGACTCCTAGGCGCTTTGGGTGTGCACCCTTTTCCTTGCTAAAACCCCCTGCCCCTGTGAGCATGCTGTGCCACACCCAGGCCTCTAGGGCTTTCAGCGAGGGGACTACTGTGTCTGCCGAAGGAAGGACTACAACCAGCGCTTTTAAAGGGGACGGCTACGATTCCTCGGCACTCCAACAGCATCAGGAACGCGTTTCTAGCCGCTCCACAGTGCCCTGGAAGTTTTCGCCATTGACCTTCTCTCAGCGGCACTGAGGAAATAGCCCGCTTAGAACGAACGCCTTCTGGCACCTCGGTTGGAAAGTCGCTCTACTCACGGAGAGAGTCAGCTTGCAGTGCAGCGGCAACTAAAGCAGAGTTCTTCAGGCAACACATCGGTCGTTTGGAAGAGGCAGACGCTTACATGCCTAAAGGGAGCCTGCCTTGGTTGTGGCCGTTTGCTCCGCTCCGAACACCCTGCGTAAACACGCTGATCCAGGGAAGGGCCCTTTGTGTACCTTGTGTTGCTCGTGCCTTGGTGAAGCCCCAGGTGACGTTTGCCGCCTGCCGGGCTGGAAGTGCGGGCCTGAAGGCACAGTTTGAAAGTTCCCTCCATCGGTCCTTGAATGACATGGAGAGACACCCTCTCTGACGGGCCTCTCGTCACGGTAGGCACGGCTCTGGGAAGGAAATGAGTGCTCTCTCGTAAAACACGGTGCGTCCAGGGCCTGCTTGGGAGCTCAGGCCGCTCTGCTCTAGACCTACCCGGAGACCGAACGTCAGCCCCTGCCTCGAGGAAAGTCGCTCTATTGCCCAGCTGAAGCGGAGGCATGCAGCACTTTCCAAGAGGCCTTGGTTGCGCTTCTGCTTTCTCTTCTTGCTAGTGCGCCGTTCTAGAGCCCAGGACACCCAGGGCCCTGGCGTTTGCACCCGAGGCCCTGCCAGACCACTGAATACCGGCAGGCTCCCCTGGCCTGCTCAGCGGCATCCGGGCCCGGCAGCCCTTCCCAGTCACTCCGTGTATGCCGAGTGTAGGGCCACGCACTGCACACCTCCTTGGCGAGAGCTAGATTTCCTCGGCACGGCAACAGCTCCAGGGAAACTCTTCTCTCACGGGCCACTCGTCAAGGAACCCTGCCTCATTGCCCTTGTCTGAGCTGCACTTAGGGAAACCATCTGCTTCGCAGGCCTTCCAGGAACCCTTAGCCGAGGGCATCATACCTGCAGGAGAAAGTCGGCTTGCGTTTCCAATGCCACGGAAGTACAGTGCTTCCTCTTACCCTGCAGGCCTTTGGTAGAGGCTAAGGCCCGATAGAGCCTACCTAGAGGGTTCCTTGGATGAGGGAGTTGGCTACATGCAGGGCACCCTGTGAAGAAAGGAGGACTCAGGGCAGGAGCGAGTGCGTAGCTAGGGTCCTTGTGCCCTTAGAAGAAATCCCAAGGGAGTGGTCTACGTGTGCACTGGAAGTGGGGGGCCGGGGGGCAGAAACCTTGCATTCCCATTTTGAAAGCTCCATTCACGCTGCCTTGGCGCTCCCTCC
>NW_027672029.1:0-28515 GCF_964165515.1 Mesoplodon bidens | reverse complement strand
GGCTTAGGGCACAGATGAGTGTACGGAAACATTGGAGGCACAGACTACGGGCTGACGCATGGTTCAGTGCCAGCGTATGGGTCAGGAGTAGGATACGGCGTAAGGTAAGGTGTAGGGCTGGTGCTGGGTTTCTATTCCGGGCTAGGGTTAGGGTTAGGGAAAGGCAAGGCTTAGGGCACAGTTGAGGTTACGGAAACGTGGGAGGGTCAGGCTACATGCTGACGCACGGTTCAGTGCCAGCGTACGGGCCAGGAATAGGTTACGGCGTAAGGTAAGGTGTAGGGCTGGTGGTGGGTTTCCGTTCCGGGCTAGGGTTATGGTTAGGGAACGGCAAGGCTTAGGGCACAGGTGAGGGTACGGAAACGTGGGAGTGTCAGGCTACGTGCTGACGCACGGGTCAGTGCCAGCGTACGGGCCAGGAGTAGGGTACGGCGTAAGGTAAGGTGTAGGGCTTGTGGTTGATTTCCGTTCAATGCTAGGGTAAGGGTTAGGGAATGGCAAGGCTTAGGGCACAGGTGAGGGTACGGAAACGTGGGAGGGTCGGGCTCCGTGCTGACACACTGGTCAGTGCCAGCGTACGGGCCAGGAGTAGGCAACGGCGTAGGATAAAGTGTAGGGCTGGTGGTTGATATGCGTTCTGGGCAAGGGTTAGGGTTAGGGAATGGCAAGGCTTAGGGCACAGGTCAGGGTACGGAAACGCGGGAGGGTAAGACTACCTGCTGATGCACGGGTCAGTGCCAGAGTACAGGCCAGGAGTAGGCAACGGCGTAGGGTAAGGTGTAGGGCTGGTGGTAGGTTTCCGTTCCGGGCTAGGGTTTGGGTTAGGGAACGGCTAGGCTTAGGGCAGAGGTGAGGTTACAGAAATGTGGGACGGTCAGGCTACGTGCTGACGCACGGGTCAGTGCCAGCGTACGGGCCAGGTGTAGGCAACGGCGTAAGGTAAGATGTAGGGCTGGTGGTGGGTTTCCGTTCCAGGCTAGGATTAGGGTAAGGGAACGGCACGGCTTAGGGCACAGGTGAGGGTACGGAAACGTGGGAGGGTCAGGCTACATGCTGACACACGGTTCTGTGCCAGCGTACGGGCCAGGAATAGGTAACGGCGTAAGGTAAGGTGTAGGGCTGGTGGTGGGTTTCTGTTCGGGTCTAGGGTTAGGGTTAGGGAACGGCAAGGCTTAGGGCATAGGTGCGGTTACGTAAACGTGGGAGGGTCAGGCTACGTGCTGACGCACGGGTCATTGCCAGCGTACGGGTCAGTAGTAGGGTACGGCGTAAGGTATGGTTTAGGGCTGTTGGTGGGTTTCTATTCAGGGCTAGGGTTAGGGTTAGGGAACGGCAAGGCTTAGGGCACAGGTGAGGGTACGGAAACGGGGGAGGGTCGGGCTACGTGCTGACGCACGGGTCAGTGCCAGCGTACGGGCCAGGAGTAGGCAACGGCGTAGGATAAAGTGTAGGGATGGTGATGGATTTGCGTTCAGGGTTAGGGTTAGGGTTAGGGAACGGCAAGGCTTAGGGCACTGGTCAGGGTACCGAAACGCGGGAGGGTAAGGCTACATCCTGATGCACGGGTCAGTGCCAGAGTACAGGCCAGGAGTAGGCAACGGCATTGGGTAAGGTGTAGGGCAGGTGGTTGGTTTCCTTTCCGGGCTAGGGTTAGGGTTAGTGAACGGCAAGGCTTAGGGCACAGGTGAGGGTACGGAAACGTGGGAGGGTCACGCTACGTGCTGACGCACTTGTCAGTGCCAGCGTACGGGCCAGGAGTAGGCAACGGCGTAAGGTAAGGTGTAGGGCTGGTGGTTAGTTTCTGTTCCAGGCTAGGGTTAGGGTTAGGGAACGGCAAGCCTTAGGGCACAGGTGAGGGTACGGAAACGTGGGAGGCTCGGGTTACGTGCTGACGCACGGGTCAGTGCCAGCGTACGGGCCAGGAGTAGGCAACGGCGTAGGATAAAGTGTAGGGCTGGTGGTGGATTTGCGTTCTGGGCTACGGTTATGGTTAGGGAACGGCAACTCTTAGGGCACAGGTCAGGGTACGGAAACGCGGGAGGGTAAGGCTACGTGCTGATGCACGGTTCAGTGCCAGAGTACAGGCCAGGAGTAGGCAACGGCGTAGTGTAAGGTGTAGGCCTGGTGGTGGGTTTCCATTCCGGGCTAGGGTTAGGGTTAGGGAATGGCAAGGCTTAGGGCACAGGTGAGGGTACGTAAACGTGGGAGTGTCAGGCTACGTGCTGTCGCACGTGTCAGTGCCAGCGTACGGGACAGGAGTAGGCAACGGCGTAAGGTAAGATGTAGGGCTGGTGGTTGGTTTCCGTTCCAGGCTAGGGTTAGGGTTAGGGAACGGCAAGGCTTAGGGCACAGGTGAGGGTACGGAAAGGTGGGAGGTTCGGGCTACGTGCTGACGCACGTGTCAGTGCCAGCGTACGGTCCAGGAGTAGGCAATGGCGTAGGATAAAGTGTAGGGCTGGTGGTGGATTTGTGTTCCGGGCTAGTGTTAGGGTTAGGGAACGGCAAGGCTTAGGGCACAGTTGAGGGTACGGAAACGTGGGAGAGTCAGGCTACGTGCTGACGCACGGGTCATTGCCAGCGTACGGGTCAGGAGTAGCGTACGGCGTAAGGTAAGGTGTAGGGCTGGTGGTGGGTTTCTATTCCACGCTAGGGTTAGGGTTAGGGAACCGCAAGGCTTAGGGCACAGGTGAGGGTACGGAGACGTGGGAGGTTCAGGTTACGTGCTGACGCACGGGTCAATGCCAGCGTACGGGAGAGGAGTAGGCAACGGCGTAAGGTAAGGTGTAGGGCTGGTGGTTGGTTTTCGTTCCAGGCTAGGATTAGGGTTAGGGAACGGCAAGGCTTAGGGCACAGGTGAGGGTACGGAAACGTGGGATGGTCGGGCTACGTGATGACGCACGGGTCAGTGCCAGCGTACGGTCCAGGAGTAGGCAACGGCATAGGAAAAAGTGTAGGGCTGGTGGTGGATTTGCGTTCCGGACAAGGGTTAGGGTTAGGAAACGGCAAGGCTTAGGGCAGAGGTAAGGGTACGGAAACGTGGGAGGGTCAGGCTACGTGCTGACGCACTGGTCAGTGCCAGCATACGGGTCAGGAGTAGGGTACGGTGTAAGGTATGGTGTAGGGCTGGTGGTGGGTTTCTATTCCGGGCTAGGTTTAGGGTTAGGGAAGGGCAAGGCTTAGGGCACAGGTGAGGGTACGGAAACTTGGGAGGGCCTAGCTACGTGCGGACGCCCGGATCAGTGCCAGCGTACGGGCCAGGAATAGGGTACGGCGTAAGGTAAGGTGTAGGGCTGGTGGTGGGTTTCTATTCCGTGCTAGGGTTAGGGTTAAGGAACAGCAAGGCTTAGGGCACAGGTGAGGGTACGGAAACGTGGGAGGGTCAGGCAACGTGCTGACGCACGGTTCAGTACTAGCGTACGGGCCAGTAATAGTGTACGGCGTAAGGTAAGGTGTAGGGCTGGTGGTGGGTTTCCGTTCCCGGCTAGGGTTAGGGTTAGGGAACGGCAAGGCTTAGGGCACAGGTGAGGGTACGGAAACGTGAGAGGGTCAGGCTACGTGCTGACGCACGTGTCATTGCCAGAGTACAGGCCGCTAGTAGGCAACGGCGTAGGGTAAGGTGTAGGGCTGGTGGTGGGTTTCCGTTCCGGGCTAGGGTTAGGGTTAGGGAACGGCAAGGCTTAGGGCGCAGGTGAGGGTACGGAAACGTGGGAGGGTCGGGCTACGTGCTGACGCACGGGTCAGTGCCAGCGTACGGGCCAGGAGTAGGCAACGGCGTAGGATAAAGTTTAGGGCTGGTGGTGGATTTGCGTTTTGGGCTAGGGTTAGGGTTAGGGAACGGCAAGGCTTACGGCGCAGGTCAGGGTACGGAAACGCGGGTGTTTAAGGCTACGTGCTGACGCATGGGTCAGTTCCAGCGTACGGGTCAGGAGTAGGGTACGGCGTAATGTAAGGGGTAGGGCTGGTGGTGGGTTTCTATTCCGGGCTAGGGTTAGGGTTAGGGAACGGCAAGGCTTAGGGCACAGGTGAGGGTACGGAAACTTGGGAAGGTCAGGCTACGTGCTGACGCATTGTTCAGTGCCAGCGTACGGGCCAGGAATAGGGTACGGTGTAAGGTAAGGTGTAGGGCTGGTGGTGGGTTTCTAATCTGGTCTAGCGTTAGGGTTAGGGAACAGCAAAGCTTAGGGCAAAGGTGAGAGTACGGAAACGTGGGAGGGTCAGGCTACGTGCTGACGCACGTTTCAGTGCCAGCCTACGGGCCAGGATTAGGGTACGGCGTAAGGTAAGGTGTAGGGCTGGTGGTGGGTTTCCGTTCCGGGCTAGGGTTAGGGTTAGGGAATGGCAAGTCTTAGGGCACAGGTGAGGGTACGGAAACGTGGGAGGCTGAGGGTACGTGCTGACGCATTGGTCAGTGCCAGCGTACGGGTCAGGAGTATAGTACAGCGTAAGTTATGGTGTAGGGCTTGTGGTGGGTTTCTATTCCGGGCTAAGGTTAGGGTTAGGGAACGGCAAGGCTTAGGGCACAGGTAAGGGTACGTAAACGTGGGAGGGTCAGGCTACGTGCTGACGCACGGTTCAGTGCCAGCGTACGGGTCAGGAGTAGGGTACGGCATAAGGTAAGGTGTAGGGCTGGTGGTGGGTTTCCTTTACGGGCTAGGGTTAGGGTTAGGGAACGGCAACTCTTAGGGCACAGGTGAGGGTACGGAAACGTGAGAGGGTCGGGCTACGTGCTGACGCATGGGTCAGTGCCAGCGTACGGGCCAGGAGTAGGCAACGGCGTAGGAATAAGTGTAGGGCTGGTGGTGAATTTGCGTTCTGGGCGAGGGTTAGGGTTAGGGAAAGGCAAGGCTTAGGGCACAGGTCAGGGTACGGAAACGCGGGAGGGTAAGGCTACGTGCTGATGCACGGGTCAGTGCCAGAGTACAGGCCGGGAGAAGGCAACGGCGTATGGTAAGGTGTAGGGCTGCTGGTGGGTTTCCATTCCTGGCTAGGGTTAGGGATAGGGAACGTCAACTCTTAGGGCACAGGTGAGGTTACGGAAACGTGGGAGGGTCAGGCAACGTGCTGACGCACGGGTCAGTGCCAGCGTACGGGCCAGGAGTAGGCAACGGCGTAAGGTAAGGTCTAGGGCTGGTGGTTGGTTTCCGTTCCAGGCTAGGGTTAGGGTTAGGGAACGGCAAGGCTTAGGGCACAGGTGAAGGTACGGAAACGTGGGAGGGACGGGCTACGTGCTGACGCACGGGTCAGTGCCAGCGTACGGGCCAGGAGTACGCAACTGCGTAGGATACAGTGAATGGCTGGTGGTGGATTTGCGTTCCGGGCTAGGGTTAGTGTTAGGGAAAGGCAAGGCTTAGGGCACAGGTGAGGGTATGGAAACGTGGGAGGGTCAGGCTACGTGCTGACACATGTGTCAGTGCCAGCGTACGTGTCAGGAGTAGGGTACGGCGTAATGTAAGGTGTAGGGCTGATGGTAGATTTCTATTCCGGGCTAGGGTTAGGGTTAGGGAACGGCAAGGCTTAGGGCACAGGTGATGGTACGGAAATGTGGGAGGGTCGGGCTACGTGCTGACGCACGGGTCAGTGCCAGCGTACGGGCCAGGAGTAGGCAACGGCGTAGGATAAAGTGTAGGGCTTGTGGTGGATTTGCGTTCTGGGCTAGGATTAGTGTTAGGGAACGGCAGGGCTTAGGGCACAGGTCAGGGTACGGAAACGCGGGAGGGTAAGGCTACGTGCTGATGCATGGTTCAGTGCCAGAGTACAGGCCAGGAGTATGCAACGGCATAGGGTAAGGTGTTGGGATTCCATTCCGGGCTAGGGTTAGGGTTAGGGAACCGCAGGGCTTAGGGCACAGGTGAGGGTACGGAGACCAGGGAGGGTCAGGCTACGTGCTGACGCACGAGTCACTGCCAGCGTACGGGCCAGGAGTAGGCAACGGCGTAAGGTAAGGTGTAGGGCTGGTGGTTGGTTTCTGTTCCAGGCTAGGGTTAGGGTTAGAGAACGGCAAGGCTTAGGGCACAGGTGAGGGTACGGAAACGTTGGAGTGTCGGGCTACGTGCTGATGCACGGGTCAGTGCCAGCGTACGGGCCAGGAGTAGGCAACGGCGTAGGATAAAGTGTAGGGCTGGTGGTGGATTTGCGTTCCGGGCTAGGGTTAGGGTTAGGGAATGGCAAGGCTTAGGGCTCAGGTGAGGGAACGGAAACGTGGGAGGGTCAGGATACGTGCTGACACACGGTTCAGTGCCAGCGTACGGGCCAGGAATAGGGAACGGCGTAAGTTAAGGTGTAGGGCTGGTGGTGGGTTTCCGTTCCGGGCTAGGGTTAGGGTTAGGGAACGGCAAGGCTTAGGGCACAGGTGAGGGTACGTAAACGTGGGAGGGTCAGGCTACGTGCTCACGCACGGGTCAATGCCAGCGTACGGGCGAGTAGTAGGCAACGGCATAAGGTAAGGTGTACGGCAGGTGGTTGTTTTCCGTTCCAGGCTAGGGTTAGGGTTAGGGAACGGCAAGGCTTAGGGCACAGGTGAGAGTACGTAAACGTGGGAGGGTCAGGCTACGTGCTGACGCACGGGTCAATGCCAGCGTACGGGCCAGGAGTAGGCAACGGCGTAAGGTATGGTGTAGGGCTGGTGGTTGGTTTCCGTTCCAGGCTAGGGTTAGGGTAAGGGAACGGCAAGTTTTAGGGCACAGGTGAGGGTACGGAAACGTGGGAGGGTCGGGCTAAGTGCTGACGCACGGGTCAGTGCCAGCATACGGGCCAGGAGTAGGCAACGGCGTAGGATAAAGTGTAGGGCTGGTGGTGGATTTGCGTTCCGGGCTAGTGTTAGGGTTAGGGAACGGTAAGGCTTAGGGCACAGGTGTGGGAACGGAAACATGGGAGGGTCAGGCTACGTGCTGACGCACGGTTCAGTGCCAGCGTACGGGCCAGGAATAGGAAACGGCATAAGTTAGGGTGTAGGGCTGGTGGTGGGTTTCCGTTCCGGGCTAGGGTTAGGGTTATGGAACGGCAAGGCTTAGGGCACAGGTGAGGGTATGGAAACGTGGGAGGGTCAGGCTACGTGCTGACGCATGGGTCAGTGCCAGCGTACGGGTCAGCAGTAGGGTACGGCGTAATGTAAGGTGTAGGGATGGTGGTGGGTTTCTATTCCGGGCTAGGTTTAGGGTTAGGGAACGGCAATGCTTAGGGCTCAGGTGAGGGTACGGAAACTTGGGAGGGTCAGGCTACATGCTGACGCACTGTTCAGTGCCAGCGTACGGGCCAGGAATAGGGTACGGCGTAAGGTAAGGTGTAGGGCTGGTGGTGGGTATCTAATCCGGGCTAGGGTTAGGGTTAGGGAACGGCAAGTCTTAGGGCAAAGGAGAGGGTACGGAAACGTGGGAGGGTCGGGCTACGTGCTGACGCACGGTTCAGTGCCAGCGTACGGGCCAGGAATAGGGTACGGCGTAAGGTAAGGTGTACGGCTGGTGGTGGGTTTCCGTTCCGGGCTAGGGTTAGGGTTAGGGAACGGCAAGGCTTAGGGCAGAGGTGAGGTTACAGAAACGTGGGACTGTCAGGCTACGTGCTGACGCACGTGTCAGTGCCAGCATACGGGCCAGGTGTAGGCAACGGCCTAAGGTAAGATGTAGGGCTGGTGGTTGATTTCCGTTCCTGGCTATGGTTAGGGTAAGGGAACGGCAAGGCTTAGGGCACAGGTGAGGGTACCGAAACGTGGGAGGGTCAGGCTACATGCTGACGCAAGGTTCAGTGCCAGCGTACGGGCCAGGAAAAAGTTACAGCGTAAGGTAAGGTGTAGGGCTGGTGGTGGGTTTCCGTTCGGGGCTAGGGTTAGGGTTAGGGAACGGCAATGCTTAGGGCACAGGTGAGGGTACGGAAACGTGGGAGGGTCAGGCTACGCGCTGACGCACGGGTCAGTGCCAGCGTACGGGTCAGTAGCAGCGTACGGCGTAAGGTATGGTGTAGGGCTGGTGGTGGGTTACTATTCCGGGCTAGGGTTAGGGTTAGGGAATGGCAAGGCTTAGGGCACAGGTGAGGGTACGGAAACGTGGGAGGGTCAGGCTACGTGCTGACGCACGTGTCAGTGCCAGCGTACGGGCCAGGAGTAGGCAACGGCGTAAGGTAAGGTGTAGGGCTGGTGGTTGGTTTCCGTTCCAGGCTAGGGTTAGGGTTAGGGAACGGCAAGGCTTAGGGCACAGGTGAGGGTACGGAAACGTGGGAGGGTCGGGCTATGTGCTGACGCACGGGTCAGTGCCAGCGTACGGGCCAGGTGTAGGCAACGGCGTAGGATAAAGTGTAGGGCTGGTGGTGGATTTGCGTTCTGGGCTAGGGTTAGGGATACGGAACGGCAAGGCTTAGGGCACAGGTCAGGGTACAGAAACGCGGGAGGGTAAGGCTATGTGCTGATGCACGGTTCAGTGCCAGAGTACAGGCCAGGAGTAGGCAACGGCATAGGGTAAGGTGTAGGGCTGGTGGTGGGTTTCCGTTCCGGGCTAGGGTTAGGGTTAGGGAACGGCAAGGCTTAGGGCACAGGTGAGGGTACGTAAACGTGGGAGGGTCAGGCTACGTGCAGACGCACGGGTCAATGCCAGCGTACGGGTGAGGAGTAGGCAACGACGTAAGGTAAGGTGTACGGCTGGTGGTTGGTTTCCGTTCCAGGCTAGGGTTAGGGTTAGGGAATGGCAAGGCTTAGGGCACAGGTGAGGGTACGGAAACGTGGGAGGGTCAGGCTACGTGCTGACGCACGGTTCAGTGCCAGCGTACGGGCCAGGAATAGGGTACGGCGTAAGGTAAGGTGTACGGCTGGTGGTGGGTTTCCGTTCCGGGCTAGGGTTAGGGTTAGGGAACGGCAAGGCTTAGGGCACAGGTGAGGTTACAGAAACGTGGGACGGTCAGGCTACGTGCTGACGCACGTGTCAGTGCCAGCGTACGGGCCAGGGGTAGGCAACGGCGTAAGGTAAGATGTAGGGCTGGTGGATGGTTTCCGTTCCAGGCTAGGGTTAGGGTAAGGGAACGGCAAGGCTTAGGGCACAGGTGAGGGTACCGAAACGTGGGAGGGTCAGGCTACATGCTGACGCACCGTTCAGTGCCAGCGTATGGGCCAGGAATAAGTTACGGGGTAAGGTAAGGTGTAGGGCTGGTGGTGGGTTTCCGTTCGGGGCTAGTGTTAGGGTTAGGGAATGGCAAGGCTTAGGGCACATGTGAGGGTACGGAAACGTGGGAGGGTCAGGCTACGTGCTGACGCACGTGTCAGTGCCAGCGTACGGGTCAGTAGCAGCGTACGGCGTAAGGTATGGTGTAGGGCTGGTGGTGGGTTACTATTCCGGGCTAGGGTTAGGGTTAGGGAATGGCAAGGCTTAGGGCACAGGTGAGGGTACGGAAACGTGGGAGGGTCAGGCTATGTGCTGACGCACGGGTCAGTGCCAGCGTACGGGCCAGGAGTAGGCAACGGCGTAAGGTAAGGTGTAGGGCTAGTGTTTGGTTTCCGTTCCAGGCTAGGGTTAGTGTTAGGGAACGGCAAGGCTTAGGGCACAGGTGAGGGTACCGAAACGTGGGAGGGTCGGGCTACGTGCTGACGCACGGGTCAGTGCCAGCGTACGGGCCAGGAGTAGGCAACGGCGTAGGATAAAGTGTAGGGCTGGTGGTGGATTTGCGTTCAGGGCTAGGGTTAGGGTTAGGGAACGGCAAGGTTTAGGGCACAGGTGAGGGTATGTAAACGTGGGAGGGACAGGCTACGTGCTGACGCACTCGTCAGTGCCAGCGTACGGGTCAGGATTAGGGTACGGCGTAATGTAAGTTATAGGGCTGGTGGTGGGTTTCTATTCCGGGCTAGGGTTAGGGTTTGGGAACGGCTAGGCTTAGGGCACAGGTGTGGGTACGGAAACTTGGGAGGGTCAGGCTACATGCTGACGCAATGTTCAGTGCCAGCGTACGGGCCAGGAATAGGGTACGGCGTACGGTAAGGTGTAGGGCTGGTGGTGGGTTTCTAATCCGGGCTAGGGTTAGGGTTATGGAACGGCAAGTCTTAGGGCAAAGGAGAGGGTACGGTAACGTGGGAGGGTCAGGCTACATGCTGACGCACGGTTCAGTGCCAGCTTACGGGCCAGGAATAGGGTACGGCGTAAGGTAAGGTGTACGGCTGGTGGTGGGTTTCCGTTCTGGGCTAGGGTTAGGGTTAGGGAACGGCAAGGCTTAGGGCACAGGTGAGGTTACAGAAACGTGGGACGGTCAGGCTACGTGCTGACGCATGTGTCAATGCCAGCATACGGGCGAGGAGTAGGCAACGGCGTAAGGTAAGGTGTACGGCTGGTGGTTGGTTTCCGTTCCAGGCTAGGGTTAGGGTTAGGGAACGGCAAGGCTTAGGGCACAGGTGAGAGTACGTAAACGTGAGAGGGTCAGGCTATGTGCTGACGCATGGTTCAGTGCCAGCGTACGGGCCAGGAATAGGGAACGGCGTAAGGTAAGGTGTAGGGCTGGTGGTGGGTTTCCGTTCCGGGCTAGGGTTAGGGTTAGGGAACGGCAAGGCTTAGGGCACAGGTCAGGGTACGGAAACGCGGGAGGGTAAGGCTACGTGCTGATGCACGGGTCAGTACCAGAGTACAGGCCAGTAGTAGGCAACGGCGTAGGGTAAGGTGTTGGGATTCCATTCCGGGCTAGGGTTAGGGTTAGGGAACCGCAGGGCTTAGGGCACAGGTGAGGGTACGTAAACGTGGGAGGGTCAGGCTACGTGCTCACGCACGGGTCAATGCCAGCGTACGGGCGAGTAGTAGGCAACGGCATAAGGTAAGGTGTACGGCAGGTGGTTGTTTTCCGTTCCAGGCTAGGGTTAGGGTTAGGGAACGGCAAGGCTTAGGGCACAGGTGAGAGTACGTAAACGTGGGAGGGTCAGGCTACGTGCTGACGCACGGGTCAATGCCAGCGTACGGGCCAGGAGTAGGCAACGGCGTAAGGTATGGTGTAGGGCTGGTGGTTGGTTTCCGTTCCAGGCTAGGGTTAGGGTAAGGGAACGGCAAGTCTTAGGGCACAGGTGAGGGTACGGAAACGTGGGAGGGTCGGGCTAAGTGCTGACGCACGGGTCAGTGCCAGCGTACGGGCCAGGAGTAGGCAACGGCGTAGGATAAAGTGTAGGGCTGGTGGTGGATTTGCGTTCCGGGCTAGTGTTAGGGTTAGGGAACGGTAAGGCTTAGGGCACAGGTGTGGGAACGGAAACATGGGAGGGTCAGGCTACGTGCTGACGCACGGTTCAGTGCCAGCGTACGGGCCAGGAATAGGAAACGGCATAAGTTAGGGTGTAGGGCTGGTGGTGGGTTTCCGTTCCGGGCTAGGGTTAGGGTTATGGAACGGCAAGGCTTAGGGCACAGGTGAGGGTATGGAAACGTGGGAGGGTCAGGCTACGTGCTGACGCATGGGTCAGTGCCAGCGTACGGGTCAGCAGTAGGGTACGGCGTAATGTAAGGTGTAGGGATGGTGGTGGGTTTCTATTCCGGGCTAGGTTTAGGGTTAGGGAACGGCAATGCTTAGGGCTCAGGTGAGGGTACGGAAACTTGGGAGGGTCAGGCTACATGCTGACGCACTGTTCAGTGCCAGCGTACGGGCCAGGAATAGGGTACGGCGTAAGGTAAGGTGTAGGGCTGGTGGTGGGTATCTAATCCGGGCTAGGGTTAGGGTTAGGGAACGGCAAGTCTTAGGGCAAAGGAGAGGGTACGGAAACGTGGGAGGGTCGGGCTACGTGCTGACGCACGGTTCAGTGCCAGCGTACGGGCCAGGAATAGGGTACGGCGTAAGGTAAGGTGTACGGCTGGTGGTGGGTTTCCGTTCCGGGCTAGGGTTAGGGTTAGGGAACGGCAAGGCTTAGGGCAGAGGTGAGGTTACAGAAACGTGGGACTGTCAGGCTACGTGCTGACGCACGTGTCAGTGCCAGCATACGGGCCAGGTGTAGGCAACGGCCTAAGGTAAGATGTAGGGCTGGTGGTTGATTTCCGTTCCTGGCTATGGTTAGGGTAAGGGAACGGCAAGGCTTAGGGCACAGGTGAGGGTACCGAAACGTGGGAGGGTCAGGCTACATGCTGACGCACGGTTCAGTGCCAGCGTACGGGCCAGGAAAAAGTTACAGCGTAAGGTAAGGTGTAGGGCTGGTGGTGGGTTTCCGTTCGGGGCTAGGGTTAGGGTTAGGGAACGGCAATGCTTAGGGCACAGGTGAGGGTACGGAAACGTGGGAGGGTCAGGCTACGTGCTGACGCACGGGTCAGTGCCAGCGTACGGGTCAGTAGCAGCGTACGGCGTAAGGTATGGTGTAGGGCTGGTGGTGGGTTACTATTCCGGGCTAGGGTTAGGGTTAGGGAATGGCAAGGCTTAGGGCACAGGTGAGGGTACGGAAACGTGGGAGGGTCAGGCTACGTGCTGACGCACGTGTCAGTGCCAGCGTACGGGCCAGGAGTAGGCAACGGCGTAAGGTAAGGTGTAGGGCTGGTGGTTGGTTTCCGTTCCAGGCTAGGGTTAGGGTTAGGGAACGGCAAGGCTTAGGGCACAGGTGAGGGTACGGAAACGTGGGAGGGTCGGGCTATGTGCTGACGCACGGGTCAGTGCCAGCGTACGGGCCAGGAGTAGGCAACGGCGTAGGATAAAGTGTAGGGCTGGTGGTGGATTTGCGTTCTGGGCTAGGGTTAGGGATACGGAACGGCAAGGCTTAGGGCACAGGTCAGGGTACAGAAACGCGGGAGGGTAAGGCTATGTGCTGATGCACGGTTCAGTGCCAGAGTACAGGCCAGGAGTAGGCAACGGCATAGGGTAAGGTGTAGGGCTGGTGGTGGGTTTCCGTTCCGGGCTAGGGTTAGGGTTAGGGAACGGCAAGGCTTAGGGCACAGGTGAGGGTACGTAAACGTGGGAGGGTCAGGCTACGTGCAGACGCACGGGTCAATGCCAGCGTACGGGTGAGGAGTAGGCAACGACGTAAGGTAAGGTGTACGGCTGGTGGTTGGTTTCCGTTCCAGGCTAGGGTTAGGGTTAGGGAATGGCAAGGCTTAGGGCACAGGTGAGGGTACGGAAACGTGGGAGGGTCAGGCTACGTGCTGACGCACGGTTCAGTGCCAGCGTACGGGCCAGGAATAGGGTACGGCGTAAGGTAAGGTGTACGGCTGGTGGTGTGTTTCCGTTCCAGGCTAGGGTTAGGGTTAGGGAACGGCAAGGCTTAGGGCACAGGTGAGGTTACAGAAACGTGGGACGGTCAGGCTACGTGCTGACGCACGTGTCAGTGCCAGCGTACGGGCCAGGGGTAGGCAACGGCGTAAGGTAAGATGTAGGGCTGGTGGATGGTTTCCGTTCCAGGCTAGGGTTAGGGTAAGGGAACGGCAAGGCTTAGGGCACAGGTGAGGGTACCGAAACGTGGGAGGGTCAGGCTACATGCTGACGCACCGTTCAGTGCCAGCGTATGGGCCAGGAATAAGTTACGGGGTAAGGTAAGGTGTAGGGCTGGTGGTGGGTTTCCGTTCGGGGCTAGTGTTAGGGTTAGGGAATGGCAAGGCTTAGGGCACATGTGAGGGTACGGAAACGTGGGAGGGTCAGGCTACGTGCTGACGCACGTGTCAGTGCCAGCGTACGGGTCAGTAGCAGCGTACGGCGTAAGGTATGGTGTAGGGCTGGTGGTGGGTTACTATTCCGGGCTAGGGTTAGGGTTAGGGAATGGCAAGGCTTAGGGCACAGGTGAGGGTACGGAAACGTGGGAGGGTCAGGCTATGTGCTGACGCACGGGTCAGTGCCAGCGTACGGGCCAGGAGTAGGCAACGGCGTAAGGTAAGGTGTAGGGCTAGTGTTTGGTTTCCGTTCCAGGCTAGGGTTAGTGTTAGGGAACGGCAAGTTTTAGGGCACAGGTGAGGGTACCGAAACGTGGGAGGGTCGGGCTACGTGCTGACGCACGGGTCAGTGCCAGCGTACGGGCCAGGAGTAGGCAACGGCGTAGGATAAAGTGTAGGGCTGGTGGTGGATTTGCGTTCAGGGCTAGGGTTAGGGTTAGGGAACGGCAAGGCTTAGGGCACAGGTGAGGGTATGTAAACGTGGGAGGGACAGGCTACGTGCTGACGCACTCGTCAGTGCCAGCGTACGGGTCAGGATTAGGGTACGGCGTAATGTAAGTTATAGGGCTGGTGGTGGGTTTCTATTCCGGGCTAGGGTTAGGGTTTGGGAACGGCTAGGCTTAGGGCACAGGTGTGAGTACGGAAACTTGGGAGGGTCAGGCTACATGCTGACGCAATGTTCAGTGCCAGCGTACGGGCCAGGAATAGGGTACGGCGTACGGTAAGGTGTAGGGCTGGTGGTGGGTTTCTAATCCGGGCTAGGGTTAGGGTTATGGAACGGCAAGTCTTAGGGCAAAGGAGAGGGTACGGTAACGTGGGAGGGTCAGGCTACATGCTGACGCACGGTTCAGTGCCAGCTTACGGGCCAGGAATAGGGTATGGCGTAAGGTAAGGTGTACGGCTGGTGGTGGGTTTCCGTTCTGGGCTAGGGTTAGGGTTAGGGAACGGCAAGGCTTAGGGCACAGGTGAGGTTACAGAAACGTGGGACGGTCAGGCTACGTGCTGACGCATGTGTCAATGCCAGCATACGGGCGAGGAGTAGGCAACGGCGTAAGGTAAGGTGTACGGCTGGTGGTTGGTTTCCGTTCCAGGCTAGGGTTAGGGTTAGGGAACGGCAAGGCTTAGGGCACAGGTGAGAGTACGTAAACGTGAGAGGGTCAGGCTATGTGCTGACGCATGGTTCAGTGCCAGCGTACGGGCCAGGAATAGGGAACGGCGTAAGGTAAGGTGTAGGGCTGGTGGTGGGTTTCCGTTCCGGGCTAGGGTTAGGGTTAGGGAACGGCAAGGCTTAGGGCACAGGTCAGGGTACGGAAACGCGGGAGGGTAAGGCTACGTGCTGATGCACGGGTCAGTACCAGAGTACAGGCCAGTAGTAGGCAACGGCGTAGGGTAAGGTGTTGGGATTCCATTCCGGGCTAGGGTTAGGGTTAGGGAACCGCAGGGCTTAGGGCACAGGTGAGGGTACGGAGACCAGGGAGGGTCAGGCTACGTGCTGACGCATGAGTCACTGCCAGCGTACGGGCCAGGAGTAGGCAACGGCGTAAGGTAAGATGTAGGGCTGGTGGTTGGTTTCCGTTCCAGGCTAGGGTTAGGGTAAGGGAACGGCAAGGCTTAGGGCACAGGTGAGGGTACGTAAACGTGGGAGGGTCAGGCTACGTGCTGACGCACGGGTCAATGCCAGCGTACGGGCGAGGAGTAGGCAACGGCGTAAGGTAAGGTTTAGGGCTGGTGGTGGGTTTCCGTTCCGGACTAGGGTTAGGGTTAGGGAACGGCAAGGCTTAGGGCACAGGTCAGGGTACGGAAACGCGTGAGGGTAAGGCTACGTGCTGATGCATGGTTCAGTGCCAGAGTACAGGCCAGGATAGGCAACGGCGTAGGGTAAGGTGTAGGGCTGGTGGTGGGTTTCCGTTCCGGGCTAGGGTTAGGGTTAGGGAACGGCAAGGCTTAGGGCACAGGTGAGGGTACGGAAACGTGGGAGGGTCAGGCTACGTGCTGACGCACGGTTCAGTGCCAGCGTACGGGCCAGGAATAGGGTACGGCGTAAGGTAAGTTGTAGGGCTGGTGGTGGGTTTCTAATCCGGGCTAGGGTTAGGGTTAGGGAACGGCAAGTCTTAGGGCAAAGGAGAGGGTACGGAAACGTGGGAGGGTCAGGCTACGTGCTGACGCACGGTTCAGTGCCAGCGTACGGGCCAGGAATAGGGTACGGCGTAAGGTAAGGTGTACGGCTGGTGGTGGGTTTCCGTTCCGGGCTAGGGTTAGGGTTAGGGAACGGCAAGGCTTAGGGCACAGGTGAAGTTACAGAAACGTGGGACGGTCAGGCTACGTGCTGACGCACGTGTCAGTGCCAGCGTACGGGCCAGGGGTAGGCAAAGGCGTAAGGTAAGATATAGGGCTGGTGGTTGGTTTCCGTTCCAGGCTAGGGTTAGGGTAAGGGAACGGCAAGGCTTAGGGCACAGGTGAGGGTACGGAAACGTGGGAGGGTCGGGCTACGTGCTGACGCACGGGTCAGTGCCAGCGTACGGGCCAGGAGTAGGCAACGGCGTAGGATAAAGTGTAGGGCTGGTGGTGGATTTGCGTTCTGGGCTAGGGTTAGGGTTAGGGAACGGCAAGGCTTAGGGCACATGTCAGGGAACGGAAACGCGGGAGGGTAAGGCTACGTGCTGATGCACGGTTCAGTGCCACAGTACAGGCCAGGAGTAGGCAACGGCGTAGGGTAAGGTGTAGGGCTGGTGGTGGGTTTCTGTTCCGGGCTAGGGTTAGGGTTAGGGAACGGCAAGGCTTAGGGCAGAGGTGAGGGTACGGAAAAGTGAGAGGGACGGGCTAGGTGCTGACGCACGGGTCAGTGGCAGCGTACGGAACAGGAGTAGGCAACGGCATAGGATACAGTGTAGGGCTGGTGGTGGATTTGCGTTCAGGGCTAGGGTTAGGGTTAGGGAACGGCAAGGCTTAGGGCACAGGTGAGGGTATGGAAACGTGGGAGGGTCAGGCTACGTGCTGACGCACGGGTCAGTGCCAGCGTACGGGTCAGGAGTAGTGTACGGCGTAATGTAAGGTGTAGGGCTGGTGGTGGGTTTCTATTCCGGGCTAGGGTTAGGGTTAGGGAACGGCAAGGCTTAGGGCACAGGTGAGGGTATGGAAACTTGGGAGGGTCAGGCTACATGCTGACGCAATGTTCAGTGCCAGCGTACGGGCCAGGAATAGGGTACGGCGTAAGGTAAGGTGTAGGGCTGGTGGTGGGTTTCTAATCCGGGCTAGGGTTAGGGTTAGGGAACGGCAAGTCTTAGGGCAAAGGAGACGGTACGGAAACGTGGGAGGGTCAGGCTACATGCTGACGCACGGTTCAGTGCCAGCGTATGGGCCAGGAATAGGGTACGGCGTAAGGTAAGGTGTACGGCTGGTGGTGGGTTTCCGTTCCGGGCTAGGGTTAGGGTTAGGGAACGGCAAGGCTTAGGGCACAGGTGAGGTTACAGAAACGTGGGACGGTCAGGCTACGTGCTGACGCATGTGTCAATGCCAGCATACGGGCGAGGTGTAGGCAACGGCGTAAGGTAAGGTGTACGGCTGGTGGTTGGTTTCCGTTCCAGGCTAAGGTTAGGGTTAGGGAACGGCAAGGCTTAGGGCACAGGTGATGGTACGGAAACGTGGGAGGGTCAGGCTACGTGCTGACGCACGGTTCAGTGCCAGCATACGGGCCAGGAATAGGGAACGGCGTAAGGTAAGGTGTAGGGCTGGTGGTGGGTTTCCGTTCCGGGCTAGGGTTAGGGTTAGGGAACGGCAAGGCTTAGGGCACAGGTCAGGGTACGGATATGCGGGAGGGTAAGGCTACGTCCTGATGCACGGTTCAGTGCCAGAGTACAGGCCAGGATAGGCAACGGCGTAAGGTAAGGTGTAGGGCTGGTGGTGGGTTTCCGTTCCGGGCTAGGGTTAGGGTTAGGGAACGGCAAGGCTTAGGGCACAGGTGAGGGTACCGAAACGTGGGAGGGTCAGGCTACATGCTGACGCACGGGTCAGTGCCAGCGTGCGGGTCAGTAGCAGCGTACGGCGTAAGGTATGGTGTAGGGCTTGTGGTGGGTTACTATTCCGGGCTAGGGTTAGGGTTAGGGAATGGCAAGGCTTAGGGCACAGGTGAGGGTACGGAAATGTGGGAGGGTCCGGCTATGTGCTGACGCACGGGTCAGTGCCAGCGTACGGGCCAGGAGTAGGAAACGGCGTAAGGTAAGGTGTAGGGCTGGTGGTAGGTTTCCGTTCCAGGCTAGGGTTAGGGTTAGGGAACGGCAAGGCTTAGGGCACAGGTGAGAGTACGTAAACGTGGGAGGGTCAGGCTACGTGCTGACGCACGGGTCAATGCCAGCGTACGGGCCAGGAGTAGGCAACGGCGTAAGGTATGGTGTAGGGCTGGTGGTTGGTTTCCGTTCCAGGCTAGGGTTAGGGTAAGGGAACGGCAAGTCTTAGGGCACAGGTGAGGGTACGGAAACGTGGGAGGGTCGGGCTAAGTGCTGACGCACGGGTCAGTGCCAGCGTACGGGCCAGGAGTAGGCAACGGCGTAGGATAAAGTGTAGGGCTGGTGGTGGATTTGCGTTCCGGGCTAGTGTTAGGGTTAGGGAACGGTAAGGCTTAGGGCACAGGTGTGGGAACGGAAACATGGGAGGGTCAGGCTACGTGCTGACGCACGGTTCAGTGCCAGCGTACGGGCCAGGAATAGGAAACGGCATAAGTTAGGGTGTAGGGCTGGTGGTGGGTTTCCGTTCCGGGCTAGGGTTAGGGTTATGGAACGGCAAGGCTTAGGGCACAGGTGAGGGTATGGAAACGTGGGAGGGTCAGGCTACGTGCTGACGCATGGGTCAGTGCCAGCGTACGGGTCAGCAGTAGGGTACGGCGTAATGTAAGGTGTAGGGATGGTGGTGGGTTTCTATTCCGGGCTAGGTTTAGGGTTAGGGAACGGCAATGCTTAGGGCTCAGGTGAGGGTACGGAAACTTGGGAGGGTCAGGCTACATGCTGACGCACTGTTCAGTGCCAGCGTACGGGCCAGGAATAGGGTACGGCGTAAGGTAAGGTGTAGGGCTGGTGGTGGGTATCTAATCCGGGCTAGGGTTAGGGTTAGGGAACGGCAAGTCTTAGGGCAAAGGAGAGGGTACGGAAACGTGGGAGGGTCGGGCTACGTGCTGACGCACGGTTCAGTGCCAGCGTACGGGCCAGGAATAGGGTACGGCGTAAGGTAAGGTGTACGGCTGGTGGTGGGTTTCCGTTCCGGGCTAGGGTTAGGGTTAGGGAACGGCAAGGCTTAGGGCAGAGGTGAGGTTACAGAAACGTGGGACTGTCAGGCTACGTGCTGACGCACGTGTCAGTGCCAGCATACGGGCCAGGTGTAGGCAACGGCCTAAGGTAAGATGTAGGGCTGGTGGTTGATTTCCGTTCCTGGCTATGGTTAGGGTAAGGGAACGGCAAGGCTTAGGGCACAGGTGAGGGTACCGAAACGTGGGAGGGTCAGGCTACATGCTGACGCACGGTTCAGTGCCAGCGTACGGGCCAGGAAAAAGTTACAGCGTAAGGTAAGGTGTAGGGCTGGTGGTGGGTTTCCGTTCGGGGCTAGGGTTAGGGTTAGGGAACGGCAATGCTTAGGGCACAGGTGAGGGTACGGAAACGTGGGAGGGTCAGGCTACGTGCTGACGCACGGGTCAGTGCCAGCGTACGGGTCAGTAGCAGCGTACGGCGTAAGGTATGGTGTAGGGCTGGTGGTGGGTTACTATTCCGGGCTAGGGTTAGGGTTAGGGAATGGCAAGGCTTAGGGCACAGGTGAGGGTACGGAAACGTGGGAGGGTCAGGCTACGTGCTGACGCACGTGTCAGTGCCAGCGTACGGGCCAGGAGTAGGCAACGGCGTAAGGTAAGGTGTAGGGCTGGTGGTTGGTTTCCGTTCCAGGCTAGGGTTAGGGTTAGGGAACGGCAAGGCTTAGGGCACAGGTGAGGGTACGGAAACGTGGGAGGGTGGGGCTATGTGCTGACGCACGGGTCAGTGCCAGCGTACGGGCCAGGAGTAGGCAACGGCGTAGGATAAAGTGTAGGGCTGGTGGTGGATTTGCGTTCTGGGCTAGGGTTAGGGATACGGAACGGCAAGGCTTAGGGCACAGGTCAGGGTACAGAAACGCGGGAGGGTAAGGCTATGTGCTGATGCACGGTTCAGTGCCAGAGTACAGGCCAGGAGTAGGCAACGGCATAGGGTAAGGTGTAGGGCTGGTGGTGGGTTTCCGTTCCGGGCTAGGGTTAGGGTTAGGGAACGGCAAGGCTTAGGGCACAGGTGAGGGTACGTAAACGTGGGAGGGTCAGGCTACGTGCAGACGCACGGGTCAATGCCAGCGTACGGGTGAGGAGTAGGCAACGACGTAAGGTAAGGTGTACGGCTGGTGGTTGGTTTCCGTTCCAGGCTAGGGTTAGGGTTAGGGAATGGCAAGGCTTAGGGCACAGGTGAGGGTACGGAAACGTGGGAGGGTCAGGCTACGTGCTGACGCACGGTTCAGTGCCAGCGTACGGGCCAGGAATAGGGTACGGCGTAAGGTAAGGTGTACGGCTGGTGGTGGGTTTCCGTTCCGGGCTAGGGTTAGGGTTAGGGAACGGCAAGGCTTAGGGCACAGGTGAGGTTACAGAAACGTGGGACGGTCAGGCTACGTGCTGACGCACGTGTCAGTGCCAGCGTACGGGCCAGGGGTAGGCAACGGCGTAAGGTAAGATGTAGGGCTGGTGGATGGTTTCCGTTCCAGGCTAGGGTTAGGGTAAGGGAACGGCAAGGCTTAGGGCACAGGTGAGGGTACCGAAACGTGGGAGGGTCAGGCTACATGCTGACGCACCGTTCAGTGCCAGCGTATGGGCCAGGAATAAGTTACGGGGTAAGGTAAGGTGTAGGGCTGGTGGTGGGTTTCCGTTCGGGGCTAGTGTTAGGGTTAGGGAATGGCAAGGCTTAGGGCACATGTGAGGGTACGGAAACGTGGGAGGGTCAGGCTACGTGCTGACGCACGTGTCAGTGCCAGCGTACGGGTCAGTAGCAGCGTACGGCGTAAGGTATGGTGTAGGGCTGGTGGTGGGTTACTATTCCGGGCTAGGGTTAGGGTTAGGGAATGGCAAGGCTTAGGGCACAGGTGAGGGTACGGAAACGTGGGAGGGTCAGGCTATGTGCTGACGCACGGGTCAGTGCCAGCGTACGGGCCAGGAGTAGGCAACGGCGTAAGGTAAGGTGTAGGGCTAGTGTTTGGTTTCCGTTCCAGGCTAGGGTTAGTGTTAGGGAACGGCAAGGCTTAGGGCACAGGTGAGGGTACCGAAACGTGGGAGGGTCGGGCTACGTGCTGACGCACGGGTCAGTGCCAGCGTACGGGCCAGGAGTAGGCAACGGCGTAGGATAAAGTGTAGGGCTGGTGGTGGATTTGCGTTCAGGGCTAGGGTTAGGGTTAGGGAACGGCAAGGCTTAGGGCACAGGTGAGGGTATGTAAACGTGGGAGGGACAGGCTACGTGCTGACGCACTCGTCAGTGCCAGCGTACGGGTCAGGATTAGGGTACGGCGTAATGTAAGTTATAGGGCTGGTGGTGGGTTTCTATTCCGGGCTAGGGTTAGGGTTTGGGAACGGCTAGGCTTAGGGCACAGGTGTGGGTACGGAAACTTGGGAGGGTCAGGCTACATGCTGACGCAATGTTCAGTGCCAGCGTACGGGCCAGGAATAGGGTACGGCGTACGGTAAGGTGTAGGGCTGGTGGTGGGTTTCTAATCCGGGCTAGGGTTAGGGTTATGGAACGGCAAGTCTTAGGGCAAAGGAGAGGGTACGGTAACGTGGGAGGGTCAGGCTACATGCTGACGCACGGTTCAGTGCCAGCTTACGGGCCAGGAATAGGGTATGGCGTAAGGTAAGGTGTACGGCTGGTGGTGGGTTTCCGTTCTGGGCTAGGGTTAGGGTTAGGGAACGGCAAGGCTTAGGGCACAGGTGAGGTTACAGAAACGTGGGACGGTCAGGCTACGTGCTGACGCATGTGTCAGTGCCAGAGTACAGGCCAGTAGTAGGCAACGGCGTAGGGTAAGGTGTAGGGCTGGTGGTAGGTTTCCGTTCCGGGCTAGGGTTTGGGTTAGGGAACGGCAAGGCTTAGGGCACAGGTGAGGTTACAGAAACGTGGGACGGTCAGGCTACGTGCTGACACAAGTGTCAGTGCCAGCGTACGGGCCAGGAGTAGGCAACGGCGTAAGGTAAGATGTAGGGCTGGTGGTTGGTTTCCGTTCCAGGCTAGGCTTAGGGTAAGGGAACGGCAAGGTTTAGGGCACAGGTGAGGGTACGGAAACGTGGGTGGGTCAGGCTACATGCTGACGCACGGTTCAGTGCCAGCGTACGGGCCAGGAATAAGTTACGGCGTAAAGTAAGGTGTAGGGCTGGTGGTGGGTTTCCGTTCGGGGCTAGGGTTAGGGTTAGGGAACGGCAAGGCTTAGGGCACAGGTGATGGTACGGAAACGTGGGAGGGTCGGGCTCCGTGGTGACACACTGGTCAGTGCCAGCGTACGGGCCAGGAGTAGGCAACGGCGTAGGATAAAGTGTACGGCTGGTGGTTGATATGCGTGCTGGGCAAGGGTTAGGGTTACGGAATTGCAAGGCTTAGGGCACAGGTCAGGGTACGGAAACGCGGGAGGGTAAGACTACCTGCTGATGCACGGGTCAGTGCCAGAATACAGGCTAGGAGTAGGCAACGGCGTAGGGTAAAGTGTAGGGCTGGTGGTAGGTTTCCGTTCCGGGCTAGGGTTTGGGTTAGGGAACGGCTAGGCTTAGGGCACAGGTGAGGTTACCGAAACGTGGGACGGTCAGGCTACGTGCTGACGCACGGGTCAGTGCCAGCGTACGGGCCAGGTGTAGGCAACGGCGTAAGGTAAGATGTAGGGCTGGTGGTGGGTTTCCATTCCAGGCTAGGATTAGGGTAAGGGAACGGCACGGCTTAGGGCACAGGTGAGGGTACGGAAACGTGGGAGGGTCAGGCTACATGCTGACACACGGTTCTGTGCCAGCGTACGGGCCAGGAATAGGTTACGGCGTAAGGTAAGGTTTAGGGCTGGTGGTGTGTTTCTGTTCGGGGCTAGGTTTAGGGTTAGGGAACAGCAAGGCTTAGGGCATAGATGAGGTTACGGAAACGTGGGAGGGTCAGGCTACGTGCTGACGCACGGGTCAATGCCAGCGTACGGGCCAGGAGTAGGCAACGGCGTAAGGTAAGGTGTAGGGCTGGTGGTTGGTTTCCGTTCCAGGCTAGGGTTAGGGTTAGGGAACGGCAAGGCTTAGGGCACAGGTGAGTGTACAGAAACGTGGGAGGGTCGGGCTACGTTCTGATGCACGCGTCAGTGCCAGCGTACGGGCCAGGAGTAGGCAACGGCGTAGGATAAAGTGTAGGGCTAGTGGTGGATTTGCGTTCTGGGCTACGGTTATGGTTAGGGAACGGCAAGTCTTAGGGCACAGGTCGGGGTACGGAAACGCGGGAGGTTAAGGCTACGTGCTGATGCACGGTTCAGTGCCAGAGTACAGGCCAGGAGTAGGCAACGGCGTAGGGTAAGGTGTAGGGCTGGTGGTGGGTTTCCGTTCCGGGCTAGGGTTAGGGTTAGGGAACGTCAAGGCTTAGGGCACAGGTGAGGGTACGTAAACGTGGGAGGGTCAGGCTACGTGCTGACGCACGGGTCAATGCCAGCGTACGGGCGAGGTGTAGGCAACGGCGTAAGGTAAGGTGTACGGCTGGTGGTTGGTTTCCGTTCCAGGCTAGTGTTAGGGTTAGGGAACGGCAAGGCTTAGGGCACAGGTGAGGGTACGGAAACGTGGGAGGTTCGGGCTACGTGCTGATGCATGGGTCAATGCCAGCGTACGGTCCAGGAGTAGGCAACGGCGTAGGATAAAGTGTAGGGCTGGTGGTGGATTTGCGTTCCGGGCTAGTGTTAGGGTTAGGGAACGGCAAGGCTTAGGGCACAGTTGAGGGTACGGAAACGTGGGAGGGTCAGGTTACGTGCTGACGCACGGGTCATTGCCAGCGTACGGGTAAGGAGTAGCGTACGGCGTAAGGTAAGGTGTAGGGCTGGTGGTGGGTTTCTATTCCAGGCTAGGGTTAGGGTTAGGGAACCGCAAGGCTTAGGGCACAGGTGAGGGTACGGAGACGTGGGAGGGTCAGGTTACGTGCTGACGCACGGGTCAATGCCAGCGTACGGGAGAGGAGTAGGCAACGGCGTAAGGTAAGGTGTAGAGCTGGTGGTTGGTTTCCGTTCCAGGCTAGGATTAGGGTTAGGGAACGGCAAGGCTTAGGGCTCATGTGAGGGTACGGAAAAGTGGGATGGTCGGGCTACGTGCTGACGCACGGGTCATTGCCAGCGTACGGGCCAGGAGTAGGCAAAGGCATAGGAAAAAGTGTAGGGCTGGTGGTGGATTTGCGTTCCGGGCAAGGGTTAGGGTTAGGGAACGGCAAGGCTTAGGGCACAGGTGTGGGAACGGAAACGTGGGAGGGTCAGGCTACGTGCTGACGCACGGCTCAGTGCCAGCGTACGTGCCAGGACTAGGGAACGGCGTAAGTTAAGGTGTAGGGCTGGTGGTGGATTTCCGTTCCGGGCTCGGGTTAGGGTTAGGGAACGGCAAGGCTTAGGGCACAGGTGAGGGTACGGAAACGTTGGAGGGTCAGACTACGTGCTGACGCATGGTTCAGTGCCAGCGTACGGGTCAGGAGTAGGATACGGCGTAAGGTATGGTGTAGGGCTGGTGGTGGGTTTCTATTCTGGGCTAGGGTTAGGGTAAGGGAAAGGCAAGTCTTAGGGCACAGGTGAGGGTACGGAAACGTGGGAGGGTCAGGCTACATGCTGATGCACGGTTCAATGCCAGCGTACGGGCCAGGAATAGGTTAAGGCGTAAGGTAAGGTGTAGGGCTGGTGGTGGATTTCCGTTCCGGGCTAGGGTTATGGTTAGGGAAAGGCAAGGCTTAGGGCACAGGTGACGGTACAGAAACGTGGGAGGGTCAGGCTACGTGCTGACGCACGGGTCAGTGCCAGCGTACGGGCCAGTATTAGGCAACGGCGTAATGTAAGGTGTAGGGCAGGTGGTTGGTTTCCATTCCACGTTAGGGTTAGGGTTAGGGAATGGCAAATCTTAGGACAAAGGTGAGGGTACGGAAACGTGGGATGGTCGGGCTACGTGCTGACGCACGGTCAGTGCCAGCATACGGGCCAGGTGTAGGCAACGGCGTAGGATAAAGTGTAGGGCTGGTTGTGGATATGCGTTCCGGGCTAGGGTTAGGGTTAGGGAACGGCAAGGCTTAGGGCACAGGTGAGGGTACGGAAACGTGGGAGGGTCAGGCTACGTGCTGACGCACTGGTCAGTGCCAGTGTACGGGTCAGGAGTAGGGTACGGTGTAAGCTATGGTGTAGGGCTGGTGGTGGGTTTCTATTCCGGGCTAGGTTTAGGGTTAGGGAACGGCAAGGCTTAGGGCACAGGTGAGGGTACGGAAACTTGGGAGGGTCTGGCTACGTGCGGTCGCATGGATCAGTGCTAGCGTACGGGCCAGGAATAGGGTACGGCGTAAGGTAAGGTGTAGGGCTGGTGGTGGGTTTCCGTTCCGGGCTAGGGTTAGGGTTAGGGAACGGCATGGCTTAGGGCACAGGTGAGGGTACGGAAACGTGAGAGGGTCAGGCTACGTGCTGACGCACGGGTCAGTGCCAGAGTACAGGCCGGGAGTAGGCAACGGCGTAGGGTAAGGTGTAGGGCAGGTGGTGGGTTTCCGTTCCGGGCTAGGGTTAGGGTTAGGGAACGGCAAAGCTTAGGGCGCAGGTGAGGGTACGGAAACGTGGGAGGGTCGGGCTACGTGCTGACGCACAGGTCAGTGCCAGCGTACGGGCCAGGAGTAGGCAACGGCGTAGGATAAAATTTAGGGCTGGTGGTGGATTTGCGTTTTGGGCTAGGGTTAGGGTTAGGGAACGGCAAGGCTTAGGGCGCAGGTCAGGGTACGGAAACGCGGGTGGGTAAGGCTACGTGCTGACGCATGGGTCAGTGCCAGCGTACGGGTCAGGAGTAGGGTACGGCGTAATGTAAGGGGTAGGGCTGGTGGTGTGTTTCTATTCCGGGCTAGGGTTAGGGTTAGGGAACGGCAAGGCTTAGGGCACAGGTGAGGGTACGGAAACTTGGGAGGGTCAGGCTACGTGCTGACGCACTGTTCAGTGCCAGCGTACGGGCCAGGAATAGGGTACGGTGTAAGGTAAGGTGTAGGGCTGGTGGTGGGTTTCTAATCCGGGCTAGGGTTAGCGTTAGGGAACAGCAAGGCTTAGGGCAAAGGTGAGGTTACGGAAACGTGTGAGGGTCAGGCTACGTGCTGACGCACGTTTCAGTGCCAGCCTACGGACCAGGATTAGGGTACGGCTTAAGGTAAGGTGTAGGGCTGGTGGTGGGTTTCCGTTCCGGGCTAGGGTTAGGGTTAGGGAATGGCAAGTTTTAGGGCACAGGTGAGGGTACGGAAACGTGGGATGGTCGGGCTACGTGCTGACGCATGGGTCAGTGTCAGCGTACGGGCCAGGAGTAGGCAACGGCGTAGGATACTGTGTAGGGCCGGTGATGGATTTGTGTTCCGGGCTAGGGTTAGGGTTAGGGAACGGCAAGGCTTAGGGTACGGGTGAGGGTACGGAAACGTGGGAGGCTGAGGGTACGTGCTGACGCATGGGTCAGTGCCAGCGTACGGGTCAGGAGTAGAGTACGGCGTAAGTTATGGTGTAGGGCTTGTGGTGGGTTTCTATTCCGGGCTAAGGTTAGGGTTAGGGAACGGCAAGGCTTAGGGCACAGGTGAGGGTACGTAAACGTGGGAGGGTCAGGCTACGTGCTGACGCACTTGTCATTGCCAGCGTACGGGTCAGTAGTAGGGTACGGCGTAAGGTATGGTTTAGGGCTGTAGCTGGGTTTCTATTCAGGGCTAGGGTTAGGGTTAGGGAACGGCAAGGCTTAGGGCACAGGTGAGGGTACGGAAACGGGGGAGGGTCGGGCTACGTGCTGACGCACGGGTCAGTGCCAGCGTACGGGCCAGGAGTAGGCAACGGCGTAGGATAAAGTGTAGGGCTGGTGATGGATTTGCGTTCAGGGCTAGGGTTAGGGTTAGGGAACGGCAAGGCTTAGGGCACTGGTCAGGGTACCGAAACGCGGGAGGGTAAGGCTACATCCTGATGCACGGGTCAGTGCCAGAGTACAGGCCAGGAGTAGGCAACGGCATTGGGTAAGGTGTAGGGCAGGTGGTTGGTTTCCTTTCCGGGCTAGGGTTAGGGTTAGTGAACGGCAAGGCTTAGGGCACAGGTGAGGGTACGGAAACGTGGGAGGGTCACGCTACGTGCTGATGCACTTGTCTATGCCAGCGTACGGGCCAGGAGTAGGCAACGGCGTAAGGTAAGGTGTAGGGCTGGTGGTTAGTTTCCGTTCCAGGTTAGGGTTAGGGAACGGCAAGCCTTAGGGCACAGGTGAGGGTACGGAAACGTGGGAGGCTCGGGTTACGTGCTGACGCACGGGTCAGTGCCAGCGTACGGGCCAGGAGTAGGCAACGGCGTAGGATAAAGTGTAGGGCTGGTGGTGGATTTGCGTTCTGGGCTACGGTTATGGTTAGGGAACGGCAAGGTTTAGGGCACAGGTGAGGGTACGGAAACGTGGGAGGGTCAGGCTACATGCTGACGCACGGTTCAGTGCCAGCGTACGGGCCAGGAATAGGTTACGGCGTAAGGTAAGGTGTAGGGCTGGTGGTGGGTTTCCGTTCCGGGCTAGGGTTTGGGTTAGGGAACGGCAAGGCTTAGGGCACAGGTGAGGTTACAGAAACGTGGGACGGTCAGGCTACGTGCTGACGCACGTGTCAGTGCCAGCGTACGGGCCAGGTGTAGGCAACGGCGTATGGTAAGATGTAGGGCTGGTGGTTGGTTTCCGTTCCAGGCTAGGCTTAGGGTAAGGGAACGGCAAGGTTTAGGGCACAGGTGAGGGTACGGAAACGTGGGAGGGTCAGGCTACATGCTGACGCATGGTTCAGTGCCAGAGTACGGGCCAGGAATAGGTTACGGCGTAAGGTAAGGTGTAGGGCTGGTGGTGGGTTTCCGTTCGGGGCTAGGGTTAGGGTTAGGGAACGGCAAGGCTTAGGGCACAGGTGAGGGTACGGAAACGTGGGTGGGTCAGGCTACGTGCTGACACACGGTTCAGTGCCAGCGTACGGGACAGGAATAGGGAACGGCGTAAGGTAAGGTGTAGGGCTGGTGGTGGGTTTCCATTTCGGGCTAGGGTTACGGTTAGGGAACGGCAAGGCTTAGGGCACCGGTCAGGGTACGGAAACGTGGGAGGGTAAGGCTACGTGCTGATGCAAGGGTCAGTACCAGAGTACAGGCCAGTAGTAGGCAACGGCGTAGGGTAAGGTGTTGGGCTGGTGGTGGGTTTCCATTCCGGGCCAAGATTAGGGTTAGGGAACCGCAGGGCTTAGGGCACAGGTGAGGGTACGGAGACGAGGGAGGGTCAGGCTAAGTGCTGACGCACGGGTCAATGCCAGCGCACGGGCCAGGAGTAGGCAACGGCGTAAGGTAAGGTGTAGGGCTGGTGGTTGGTTTCCGTTCCAGGCTAGGGTTAGGGTTAGGGAACGGCAAGGCTTAGGGCACAGGTGAGGGTACGGAAACGTGGGAGGGTCGGGCTACGTGCTGATGCACGGGTCAGTGCCAGCGTACGGGCCAGGAGTAGGCAACGGCGTAGGATAAAGTGTAGGGCGGGTGGTGGATTTGCGTTCCGGGCTAGGGTTAGGGTTAGGGAACGGCAAGGCTTAGGGCTCAGGTGAGGGAACGGAAACGTGGGAGGGTCAGGCTACGAGCTGACGCACGGTTCAGTGCCAGCGTACAGGCCAGGAATAGGGAATGGCGTAAGTTAAGGTGTAGGGCTGGTGGTGGGTTTCCGTTCCGGGCTAGGTTTAGGGATAGGGAACGTCAA